>NW_028139331.1:50073-102876 GCF_965202585.1 Thalia democratica | reverse complement strand
CTCTATTTGTTTTCTTAAAACCGAAACATATAATATAATTTTATGAGTCGTAAATTTATACGTTTCGAACATTACTGACTTATATTTGTTTTTAGTAGTTGGTACTTTTAATTTTTAGTTTTAAAATAAATTTTCAAAAAGATATTAGTTTGTTTCAATAATATTTTACAAAATAATAATATCTAAAAAAAAAAGTATGCAGGCGCTATTATGATTTGAAATACTTTTATTTATATAATATATAATTATTTATAAAATAATAAATACATAATAATTGCTTTTATTCATACTAGTTAAGTTTTTTTCACTATTTAATTGAACTTCCAATAAGATTTAGGTAATAAATTGCTTTTTAAAATTAATCGTACGCTATAAAATATATTTTTTAAGAAATAACTAAATAAAACATAGATTAATGTTAAATAATAGTTTTTTATTTCTTCTAACTAAATTAGTTTTACTTTTCTGAATAAAAATTTTTTATCTACTTTTTGGATTAAACAAAAACAAAATAACATTTTCAGGTCAATGTTGTTTATACTCACAGTTATGTTCTTTGTTCAAACTGGTTTATGTTCAAAAACAACTGAAGGTAATAATAATTTTAGAAATGATTAAATCAATAACAAAGTAAACATAAACACATCACTTTAAGAATTATTTTATATCTCAATATCTAATGAGTTAAACAGCTTATTTTGATAATAATAAAAATCGAATTACTTTTGAAAAATTTTCAAACTCTGAAAATAAAATCATTTCTTTTATTTCTTGAGTAAAAATATTTTGCATTTGTTTTACATAATATATTTAAGACTGGTTTTGAGAGAAACAAGTTGTAAAAACACACACAGGTTGTTTTGTTTTATAGGTAGCAATAACGACATCAAGTTTTTCAACGTGAACCCAGATGAAGACCCTGGGACCATTTGTCATGATCACAACTCGGAGCTCCTAAAAGTTGACGGACGAGATGAACTTGATCGTTTGAAACAGTTGATAATAAAAGAGCTGAAGTTAGGACCAAAACAAAACAAGTGGTTCCATTTCAAAAAAACCGATGACATTGTTACTGATTGCCCATATTATCTAATACCAATTAACTCGGAAGTTCTAGAAATGCGATTCTGCTCACTGGTTGAGTCATTTTATGCCATATGTCAGACGAATGAAATCGATCAAGTTGTACCACAGACAAATGTCATTGTTGAGTCATCTGACGGATCCACAACTGCTCTGATAATCGTTTGTGTTTTGGGGTCTTTGGCTTTTGTACTGGCATTTGCTTGGAAAAAATCTCCACCACACGTAAAGGTAAGAACCACCACTCTAAGCCAAACACTATTGCAAATATTATTGCACGAAGATTATTAAATGTTTAAGTTTTAATTTTTTTGGTGTAAAACAAAAAATATTTTATTAGTGTTTTTTATTTATTGATACAAACTAAATAGGTTACATTTATTTTAATTTTTTACTTAAGTGAATTGTTTTTAACTGCTTATTTTGTAACTGACAACAAAATTTTTGTATTATTTTTCATGAGTTTTTAAAATATAACTGTTTATAAAAGCACAAAATAAAAATATTTTTTTTTCAGACTCAATTAAACAGAATATTCAAGCGCTTAACTCCAGTAAGTATTTTAGTGTATTTATTTAAACATTTTAAAATAAATAATTTTTATTTAGATAAATCATCATTACAACACTTTTCGTTTAGAAATTAAAATAAACTATTAAAAATCAAAGTTATTATATTTAATATATTAGTTCATTTAAGCTAACTTGCTAAAATATTTTTATTTTCAGAACTGTTTGACAAAGTGCTGCTTCCACGGTAAATCAGTTAGTTAAGTTTTTATTTTTACAATAGAATAGTAGAAATATGTAAGTATATTGACTGTCTAATTATTTTACTTCTTTTTTTATTTATTTTTTTTTCAGAACAAGTTTAGTGTGTTTACAAAATTATTTATAAGTACTGAAAAGAATTAAAAGTAAAAAAAAAAATATGGTGTAGATCAGGTTTTTCAAACTTTTTTTGTAAGGGCCCCATTAAAATAAAAAAGCTATGGTCTCCTCTACCAAGAGTTCACAAAAACTACCCGTTAATACTCCCAAGACTGTATTTTTGCTTTTTATCATCAACTCCAGAATATCAAAAATAAATATTAAATAACTGTAAACTTTAAAACCTCATGCCCCCCTTCTCCTCTCCCCACTTTGGCCCTTTTGCAGCTTTTTCGGCCCCTAAATTTCTAAAAGAATCCCATCCCTAAGGGGGCCATACGAACTGTTTTAGGAAACCCTGAGTTGTTTTTAACGTCATCTTAATACATCCAATAAGTAGAACAAAAATCACTACCAAAAATATATTTAAATATTATTACCTATTTACATGTATTAATCTTGTATTAACTTTATATTGAGTTGTAATCCCAATAAAGAGCTCAACTAGAAAGGAGCAAATAAACATTAATTAGACAACTTCAGATTGAGAGTTTTATTCAACACGGTGTTTCATGCAAAGCAATGATCAAGATTAAAAACTCTATAAAGTAAGATAGACAAAGCCATATATACTAAACAACACTAATCAACACTAATTATATTCTTATTACAACTGATTAAATTAAATGAGCTTGCTAGATTAACAAGACTCCAAAATGCTTAATGGCCGATTAAGTATAGCCTACTAGATAAGTACAAAATAGATAAATAAATAAATAAATAAATAAATAAATAGAAACACAAAACGCAACAATAATACAATGAAAAATAATAATGACAAAATAAATAAATAAAAAAACAAAATAAATAAAATGCAAGCACGGATGTAATAAACTTTTAAAATTTACTAATAAAACTTGTAAGTGTGGACATGTATTAATCTTCAATTATTTTTATCCACAAGTGTTTCGTGACAAAACTATATTTTTGTAGTTACATACACTTTCAAATATGATTTCTAAATGCAAATTTTTGGAAGAATGTTGTAAAAATTTGATTGTCCTTATTTTTGCTTTTATTATTCTTTGTTAAACGAGCTATTAAACTGTTTTTTTATTTATTAAAACCTTTGAGAACAAAAATACTAACAATTAATAATTTTTGTAAAGTATTAAATTGTTTTACAATAATTTTACTAATAGTCTAAATTTAAAAAAAGGTTATAATTTTTATTTTATAATAATTAAAACAAGTATTCATTTACTATATTTTCAAACAAATGGTTAAAATCTAGTTTATACACTATACTATTTTGTCGATATTTCATTTAACATAATATCAGTTAAAATTATTATATTATACTATATGGACTCAATAACTGAAAGGTTTTTCGTGCATTAGGTTCTAAGACCTAATATTTTGAGCTCTTTTTATGTCTGTCAGTAATCAAAGATATTGTATATAAACTACTATGAACATTAATTATTTGATAATATTTTTTTACTGTACATCTAAGTACTACCTACATAGCTTCATACTTAAAACAACTAGGAGGAAAATTTTGAAATGAAAAACTTGAGTAAGATCGAAGAAGGAAACCAATTAGAACTAGCAAGGAGGTCACGTGATGGAGTTGTAATCGTTGAAGAAGGCAGCAATCCGGTTCATAAAGAAGGAAATGGTGGTAGCGATCCGGTTCAGAATTCCAATGTCACAAACAACGAGGGTGGAGATGGAAACAACAAGGAAGGAAACAATCAGGTAGGAGTGGGTTACATCATGGAAGGTGGAACGGGTGACGGTGCTGGCAAAAAGGAGGTTGGAACTAAGGGAGTGCAGACAACTGCAACGGAGTGCAATCCGCAGAGGACACTTCTCCGTTATAGACTTCAGAAAGTGCTTGGAGAGGTTTGAAAATAAATTGTTTTCTGTTTAAAAATATTGTAATTATATATGTATTAACTGATGATAAATACCTATGGCTGTAAACTAATGGCTAAAATATATGTTTTTATAGTGTGTTGTAATATTTGAATTTGCTTTATAAAAAAAATAATCTTATTTAAATATATTGTAAACAAATAATTATAAAGCACTAAAAAAACTCATTTTTAAATATTTTCATATTTATTGCGTTATTATTAAATTTTATGCATTAAATTTTTTTAAGAGTAGTATTATTTATAAATAATTGTTATAGTTTTAATACAAGCAATTTGATTTCAAACTTGAGAAATTTATGTAATTTTACTCATAATTTCTTCAGTAATAATTCGCTCAAACAAGTAATATTTTTGAAGATAATTTAATGCCTAAGCATAAATATATGCAAAATCATCAAATCTAAACCATGTAAAATCAATGTTTCTTTTTACTAGATAAATATGTTTACTATTTACAACGTTATAATAGACACCGATACTTTTCTAAATGTAACACACTTATACTGATTTTATTGTTTACTTTAGCTTAAACTTATATTAAAAGTCGTTGGTAGTACAAAGACATAAATTAAGGAACTGTTTGTTAGTATCAACAACTTTTTTTTTTGAGAAACTTATATGATATATGTGTGAATTTCAGGGAGCGTATGGCACGGTTCTCAAAGCGTTTCATCTGGGAGACCAGATGACGTACGCTCTTAAAATCCAGATCGTCGATACTTCGTAAGTATTAAAAAAATATTTACTTTTATTCTTTTATTTTTTAGTAATTATATTTTATAACAAAAAAATTGTAAAAGTTTTACCTTGAGCTGTTAACTTTTCACAGAAATATGATCAAAAAACTTGTTTATTTTTCAAAGATGTATTAGTTGTGAGATAACTATTGTTTTTTAAACTCCTGGATATTTTACGATGGTTCTAAACATTTTTTAGCATATTTTATGTCATTAGTAATTTAAATAAATTATAACAAAAATAAAGTTTATGTAACTAAGTTATCAATATATATCTTGTGTATAGTTTTTACTTCTTTAGTTATGCTGTTTATACGCTTTAAAGATTTATGAAACATGCAATTTTAAGAAATCTACATTTTTGTTAGTAGCATGTATATATTTTATTGTTTATATTATAAGATAAACCTACAAAATAAAAACATCTTAAAAGCTTAATTTTTATAAGTTATGTATTTTTAACAACAGGATCTGTAGATACTTTGATTTATTTGTCAAAAATTCCAAAATTAATTATTAAGCTTTTCATACCCTTTGTATCAGCTGTTTATTAAACCTGACATAGTTTCAAACTTTTTATCATAACAACCAAACAATTTTGACAGCCACTACGAAGGTATGGTGAAGAATGAGGCCAGAATTTTGGCAAAATGTGACCACCCTTCAATAATCAAGTACCACTTTTTCTGGCAGCAACGCTGGGATGATGAGTTCCGGTATGTTTTTCTGTATATTTTAAATTGTTTTCACTGATTTTAAATTTTGTTGCATTTATTTTTCTTTACTTTTGTGTCTATTTACTAGTGAGTGCTTTAAGTTTTAGCCTTTAATTTTTACGCATATCAGAGTTGTAAAAAAATAGAATCCTGGAAATACGTGGAACTTAACAACTAAATAAAAAAACCTGCAAATTGATAAAGTTTTTATAAACCTGAAGTTTTGAACAAAACCGCTAAAAAACCTTGAAACATTAAATTTATCAATTTTTACATGTAAATTTAGTAAAACCTAATAGTATTGCTCTGTTTATTGTCAAGTAAAAACCATTTTTTAATAATAACAACAGTGTAAATTAAATATTTTACTTATTACCAGGTTTCAATAAGTAAGAGCTTTCGACCTTGTTAATAATTAATAAAGTATAAAAAAATGTCATTAGTTTACTGTTGTATTAATGCTTGACGTAGTCAAGTTTTAAGTCTGGTAATAAATAGAATTAAATTTTTCTACTTCTAATATTATTTTTAAGTAAGTTTAAGAAGTTTATACTATTTTAATAAAATTTGTCATCAATTTTTAAATAAGTATCTTTCTTAGTAAACTTTTATTGATGACTACAAGAAAGATTAAATCTGAATTAAAATAAAACATAATTAATTATGCTACTAACATAAGTCTTCAATCATAGCTATTTAAATTTTTATACATCTCCCTTTAAGTTTTATCTAGAAAAGAAATAAAACGATTCATTTATTTAGCAAAACAAAAATATTTAAAAATAAGTTGTAAGCTTAAATATAGGTTTCAGTTCTTAAAACCTACAATATTAAACTCGAAAAGATAAATAACACTGAATTTTTACAATTAACTTAATTTACTATTGGGTTTGCAAATTTTAAAACACAATTTTACTTTAAAGAAAATGCACATTTAAACTAATATTTAAAAAATTAATTCTAGCACGGTGATCCGAGTAACCAAACATGAAAAGCAGCTAAAAAGATCAACGTGAAAAAATCAATAAGACAAACTATAGTTTTAACAAGTTTATCAGTACCACTTTTGGCACCGTAAATCTTTCTCCGGGTTTTTACACGATCAGTACGACAAAGCTCATTGTCTGGAGACAATCCATTGTCAACAAAACATCTTCCAGAAAACCAAGATTTATTAAAAGTGCCCAAAGGAGGCAAACGCCATTTCTCTGCTTTGTAGAGGGTTGGTCTGCTCCAATGTAATTCGAGTCCTCAGCTGAGAGGAAGGTAGCTGATTTAGCGTTTAAAATCTTGCTATAGTTATTGCAATCTTTGTCATTTATTACCTTCTGGGAGTACGGAACATTATCATTTTCCTGAAAATTTATTTTCTCATCGTTACAAGAAAAAAATGCAGTGGTTTGTTTGCTTTTCTTAGATAAGGGGTATTGCTTAGAGATTTGTTACCAGAATGGCTAAATTTTCTTCGAAAGGTACGATTTCGAAGAGTTAAGTGATCTGATCCATCAACCTTAACATCATATTATTGATAGTCGTTTACTTCCATTACCACTCTACTTTTCCCCTTATGTTAGAAAAAAGACCTGCTTGGTTTTGTATCATGACATAATAATTACATACAAAATAGTACTTTACTAGAAGATATAATCATCCTCATTACTGCTTTTGACTACTTAAGGTTTGCTTAAAATATACTTAAGTGGTTATTAAATTTTAGAATTTTTACAGACAACATCTCCTCACATGCCCCAACATGAGCCAAGAAGACTTGAAAAACATTGAAGGGAATTACGAACCGTCATGTAAGTTATCTTATAAGTTAACCCAATTCGTATGTAATATTAAAAAAAAAGAATTCAATTTGGTTTCGATACACGACATTTTATATTATGTGATGCTTTTACGTTAACGAAATATCTAAAAAATTAAAAATTTTACAAAAAAGTCGTTATATGTTCGTTTATTCATATCACTTTTAAAATATACTTTCTACTTATTTTAAGTTATGATAAAATTTTGTAAACTTAAGCTTTATTTTTTAAAATTTGTATTAAAGAATTAGTTATTTTTTTATTCCTATTAATACTAAACTTTTGTAAGATTACATACCTTTTAAGTTACTGTTTGTTTGTTAAGCATTAAAACAAGTTTAATATGATCTGATTTCAAATTTTTAACTTAGAAATAATTCCTTTTAAATAAATATTTCAAACTATTTTTGTCGAGGCATAACATAGTTTTTTAAAAATAAGCCTAAACTTTTTTAAACATTTCAAGTAAAATAGTTTTATTTATTGAATACTTAATAATTGTCCTGGGCAAGACGCTAAAAGGTATCTGTGGTGTGCGACTCGATAACCGAAAGGTTCTTCGTGCACTAAATCCTAGGACCAAGCTTTTTGAGCACTTTTTTGTCGGTCAATAAGAAAAAATATTGTTTGATATGTTTTCAAACTATTATTTTGTAACAAATGAAACAATAGTAATATAATAGTTTTTTAATAACTTTATACAGATTCCAAGCTCTACATTATTCAGACAGAAATCCTGAAAACTGATCTTCGAAAGTTTATAACTTCCGGAGGCAGTCCGGACTTCAACCTGAATCTAAGGATTGTAGACGAGGTACTGTTTTCGAAACAAAATTAAAAAAAGTTTTATTTTGTTACATTTAGAGCTTATTTTTGACAAAGGCTTTTCGTTTATTTGATTTTTATCTGCTTTGAAGCTACTTATCTAAAATCTATAAGAAATAATTTAGTGATAAGGATTTTCAATAAAAGAAAAAAAAAACTTTCAACTGATTTTAATTTAGTAAAAGTGTTATTTATTAATAAAATTATGAAAATTTAAATTTTCAGACAGAAAGATTTGTAATATAATATACATGTCATATTATTTTATAAGCTTATATAATCTTTATAGTTTGATCTGATATCCGAAAATTAAATGTTTAAAAATTATAACACTAATATTTCATCTATTTTGCAGATTCTTGCTGGCTTGGAATATCTCCATTTTACTCAAAAAGTTGTACATGGAGATATAAAGCCCAGCAATATTTTATTGGATTCCGGTTTACATGCAAAAATATCTGATTTCGGTGTCGCTAAGCACTTTGGTTCGTTGTTTGACTATTTTTCTGAACATGTTAAAACTCCTTCTATTATCATCAATCAATTAATCAATTTTAACAAATCGTTCAACTTTGATTTATATTAAAGGACTTGAATAATTAAGAGCAAAAACCACTTAATCATTAAAATAACTTTAAAATTTCATATATGATTTTTCAAGTATTTATATCAACTAGTTGTATCATTTTTATAAAAGGGACGCGATGGAAGATTCCGGGTACGCGTGAAAACGACACGGTGGTGCATCGCACTTTTGTGGGCACGGAACTCTTCATGCCGCCAGAGCAGGTATTGTTGTGTCAATTATAAAAACACAATTTGTTCCTTGCAAAAAAAGGCCTAAAATAGTTTCTTGTTATTAGTTTCTTGAAGTTTATTACAAAGTGTTGGAAAAGATAAGTTGGTAACAATAAGCAAGACATAATATGTTTTTTTTGAGTAAAGTACCAAAGTTTTTTATTACGCTGATTACAATATTTCAGGTTTTTTTGTGTTAGCTTGAATAAAATAAAACTTTATAAAATTTTTTGTGACTATGTTGAGCAATTTAATATTAAAGACTTGTGGCTTTTTGAACTATTTAAAAGTTTTTGAAATAAGTATTACATGTATAAACATACAATTTTGGTCAAGTTTAAACACATTTGTACAAAAAAAAAATATTTTTTTTTAAAATTCCTTTTGTTAATTTATTCACTTAATTTAAAATAAAAACTTTCATTTATTTATACTTTTTAGCGATATGATAAAGTACATTTTTAACAGAAGGAGTATTTCAAAATTTTAGTAAAATATTTATTAATAGCATAACAAAGGAGATAAGTGAAAATTTTAAGGTAAATAAACAAAAATTCCTCGCAGTGGGACAGAAAATTCACCAGGAAGGCCGACGTCTACTGCGCTGCGCTCACAGCCATCTTGACGTTTGGCCGAATCAGCGCGGAAGACACTGATCGCGTCGTGAAAAACGCAAAGGAGGGAAGACTGCCGTTGAAGTTTTTTTGGTCAGAACTGAACTGTTTGGTCAGTACTTAATTGCTTTGTTTTGAGGTTTTCTGTATACATGCATCTTATTGTTTAATTTGCAACATTTTCTAATGTTTTTGTTTCAACTGTTTTTTTTTTCTACAGGATAAAATTCTCGCACCAGCTTTAAGTAGGAACGCTGGTATGAGACCCTCATCAGACAAATTGAGAAAAAATCTAGCTCTTCTTAAAAAGAAAAATAATACTGATCTGAGCCAAAAAAGCAGTTGGTTTTAAAACACATTTAAAAAAAAAGTTAACTTAATTTGCTAAGTTTATATGATTAATTGCTCATATAAATTATTAGTTTTTTTTTTAGTTTTAAAAGGTTACCAAAAATAGTTTTTATTAGTTCTTTTATGAAGTTTGGTTAAACTAGTAGCTTTTTAGCTTTATAAAAGTTTTTTATCTGTAGCTTGATTTAAAGTTTATTGTTTACTAATGTTCTTTTTACTTGTTCTAATATTTTGTTGTTAAAATGCATCATACTGGTAGTTAAATAAATATAAAAAACGTTAAGTTTATTTCTTAGATAAATAGTATGTTTTTTTTAAATTCTTAGTTTTTTTCTTAAACCAATTAGAAATATTTGATTCAAAATATATACTTTTTTACTTGTTTCTGAGAAATTTATGGTTGGTCTCATTAATTTTATATGACATTGAAATCTTTTAGTTTACTATTATAGTTTTTCAATATTTTTAAACCAACAAAAGCCTAATTATTGTTTGATAGAATTTAGTTTTTATTTTTTAACCATGTTTTAAACTTTTTTGAACTTATAATCAATATATAAATGTGAACTTTAGTAGTTTAACTTTAAACTTAACAATGAAATTTTTACTTTTGCAGCTGTTGTATTACGTCTTGGTTTCTTGTAAACTGTTGCTTAAAATATATTTTAACAATTATGTTCATTAAAGTTTTTATTTTTTGTTTAAGTTAAGTTGTGTTGTATAAATGTATTTTAAATAAAACGTACACATTTTATTAAAAAAACCAAAAGATGATTTAAAGCTTTTATTGTTATTCAATATTATTTAATTTATTTTAAGTTTTAATATGTTTCGTTATCTGTAGTTTTTAGTTCAAAGTGTAGGAAAATTTACTGATTTTTTTTTTTGGTTTGCGTGTTTGTTATGGTGTTCTTAAAAAGTTTATACTTTTATAAAAAGTTAGTTAATTAAAAGAAAACTACAACTATTTTTTGCTGTTTTCTGAAACATTATTAACAATTTTTAAGAGGTAGAATTACTTTTAATCTTGTATACCACTTAATATTATTTGTATGCTTGACTTGGAACTAATATTTTCGTTTTCTGAAAATTCGTTTTTTCATTAAAATGTTAAGTATATTTTAGTTTTCTATTTTTATAAGTTTTTAATTGTAAGAGCTACATTTAAATATCAATAAAAGAACAAATTAATTAATGAAATGTAATTATAGCAGTAAAGTAAGCAGTTTTTAAGGTAAGGTCAATGTATTCGTTTCAAATCAACTCTAAAAAACTATAAGTTAATTAACTTAATAGTATCACACTTTATTTAGTATAAAATTAAATTAATTAAACAGTTAAAAACTTGCTGCTATTTTTAAGATGTTTAAATTAGTAAAGATTTGACGACATTTTACCACTTGTACAATTTAACTTTTAAAAATTTTGCTTTACTCATCAAAGTAAAAAGTATTTACAAGTTAGTTTCTGACGTTACAAAACAGTTAAAAAGTTAAGTCAAATCAAATTTATAAATTATTTTAGCATATTTAAAATGTTTATTAACATCTAGGTATATGTTTAATCCTAAATTTAGTATTATAAGCCAGGTTTTTTGTCTTACATATAATGTTAAAGTTTTAAAAAGCTGTAGTTGTTATTTCGCATTTAACGCAATATGTTTAAATAACAACATTTTGGTTTTTAAGTAGCTTATTTTCAACGCTATAAAAGCAAATATTGATTTAAGTTATAAATATTATTTTGCCTTAAACCAACTCTAATCACAAATAACTAGTAAAAAGTTTTGACATGTTTATAAAATAAATTGTACAATTTTTAAATTAAAAATAAGAGAAAATATTATGAACAACTAACAAAATGTTACACTGCAAAAGTTTTTAGAGTATTATTAAATAAGTTAGATATTTAAGCAAAAAAATATGATTACTTAAACATAAAGCTATTTTTAATTTAATTTATATGGTTTTTTCCACAGTGAAACACTTAGTTTAATTTAGTAAGTTTTCATCAAGCTATAAAAAAAATTAAATTGTTCATGACAGCCATAGGCGTTTTTTGCTAAAATTGGTCGTTTAGTTAGATATAAATACAATTAAAATATAAATATATCAGTTAGTTAACAATAAAACAATATAAAAATTTTACGAAATAATTTTAATTTACATTAAGTATTTAAAAAATATCTAAGATTTATATGATTTTCCAATTGCTGAAAAATAAACCCAAAGTTGAAATATAATAATCGGTTAATTTTTCAAGCGTTTCCTTAAAACTTTATAGTTAAAAAGATAAAATATAATTATATTAATTTTTTTTGTTCGCAACACTCTATTTGATAAAAAATTATAAAACTTTATTTTATAAAGTAAAAACTATAAAAAGATTTTTGTTTACATACGACTAAGCTAAAACGATCAATGTTTTCTAAGAGAATATAAAAAACCTAATTTGATTTAAAAAACGTTTTTTTTTTGGTTTGACAAAGTTACTAATTAATTTACTCTGCAACTTTTGTATTAAAGTTAAAAACCATAAAATTCTACCGTTGTCCATCGAACTTAAAGTGTTATGTTTATGACAAAAACGAAAATCTTTACTTATGATATTTGCTTTAGTTTGACAGGTGAAAAGCAATTATCACGAATTGTAGAAGTTTTGCGCGACTATTTATTAAATATTTTTATAAAATATTTTTCTTCACAACTAAGCTTTTTTAATTTCTTAGTTTTTTTCTTAAACCAATTAGAAATATTTGATTCAAAATATATATTTTTTTACTTGTTTCTGAGAAATTTATGGTTGGTCTCATTAATTTTATATGACATTGAAATCTTTTAGTTTACTATTATAGTTTTTCAATATTTTTAAACCAACAAAAGCCTAATTATTGTTTGATAGAATTTAGTTTTTATTTTTTAACCATGTTTTAAACTTTTTTGAACTTATAATCAATATATAAATGTGAACTTTAGTAGTTTAACTTTAAACTTAACAATGGAATTTTTACTTTTGCAGCTGTTGTATTACGTCTTGGTTTCTTGTAAACTGCTGCTTAAAATATATTTTAACAATTATGTTCATTAAAGTTTATTTTTTTGTTTAAGTTAAGTTGTTTGTGTTGTATAAATGTACTTTAAATAAAACGTACACATTTTATTAAAAAAACCAAAAGATGATTTAAAGCTTTTATTGTTATTCAATATTATTTAATTTATTTTAAGTTTTAATATGTTTCGTTATCTGTAGTTTTTAGTTTTAAGTGTAGAAAAATTTACTGATTTTTTTTTTGGTTTGCGTGTTTGTTATGGTGTTCTTAAAAAGTTTATACTTTTATAAAAAGTTAGTTAATTGAAAGAAAACTATAACTATTTTTTTGCTGTTTTCTGAAACATTATTAACAATTTTTAAGAGGTAGAATTACTTTTAATCTTGTATACCACTTAATATGTTGTTTTGTATGCTTGACTTGGAACTAATGTTTTCGTTTTCTGAAAATTCGTTTTTTCATTAAAATGTTAAGTATATTTTAGTTTTCTATTTTTATAAGTTTTTAATTGTAAGAGCTACATTTAAATAACAATAAAAGAACAAATTAATTAATGAAATGTAATTATAGCAGTAAAGTAAGCAGTTTTTAAGGTAAGGTCAATGTATTCGTCTCAAATCAACTATAAAAAACTATAAGTTAATTAACTTAATAGTATCACACTTTATTTAGTATAAAATTAAATTAATTAAACAGTTAAAAACTTGCTGCTATTTTTAAGATGTTTAAATTAGTAAAGATTTGACGACATTTTACCACTTGTACAATTTAACTTTTAAAAATTTTGCTTTACTCATCAAAGTAAAAAGTATTTACAAGTTAGTTTCTGACGTTACAAAACAGTTAAAAAGTTAAGTCAAATCAAATTTATAAATTATTTTAGCATATTTAAAATGTTTATTAACATCTAGGTATATGTTTAATCCTAAATTTAGTATTATAAGCCAGGTTTTTTGTCTTACATATAATGTTAAAGTTTTAAAAAGCTGTAGTTGTTATTTCGCATTTAACGCAATATGTTTAAATAACAACATTTTGGTTTTTAAGTAGCTTATTTTTAACGCTATAAAAGCAAATATTGATTTAAGTTATAAATCTTATTTTGCCTTAAACCAACTCTAATCACAAATAACTAGTAAAAAGTCTTGACATGTTTATAAAATAAATTGTACAATTTTTAAATTAAAAATAAGAGAAAATATTATGAACAACTAACAAAATGTTACACTGCAAAAGTTTTTAGAGTATTATTAAATAAGTTAGATATTTAAGCAAAAAATATGATTACTTAAACATAAAGCTATTTTTAATTTAATTTATATGGTTTTTCCACAGTGAAACACTTAGTTTAATTTAGTAAGTTTTCATCAAGCTATAAAAAAAAATAAATTGTTCATGACAGCCATAGGCGTTTTTTGCTAAAATTGGTCGTTTAGTTAGATATAAATACAATTAAAATATAAATATATCAGTTACTTAACAATAAAACAATATAAAAATTATGCGAAATAATTTTGATTTACATAAAGTATTTAAAAAATATCTAAGATTTGTATGATTTTCCAAATGCTATAAAGTAAACCCGAACTTGAAATATAAAAATTGTTGAAATGCTTCAAGCGTTTCCCTAAACTTTATAGTTGAGAAAATTAAATATAATTATATTAAATTGTTTTTTTTTACTCGCAACACTCTATTTAATAAGAAATTATAAAACTATTTTTTATAAAGTATTTTATTTTTTATAATTTATAACTATAAAAAGATTTTTGTTTACATACGACTAAGCTAAAACGATCAATGTTTTCTAACAGAATATAAAAAACCTAATTTGATTTAAAAAACGTTTTTTCTTTTGGTTTGACAAAGTTATCAATTAATTTACTCTGCAGTTTTTGTATGAAAGTTAAAAATTATAAAATTCTACCGATGTCCATTGAACTAAAAGTGTTATGTTTATTGCAAAAACAAAAATCTTTACTTATGAGATTTGCTTTAGTCTTGACAAGTAAAAAGCAATTATCACGAATTGTAGACGTTTGTGCAACTATTTATTAAATGTTTTTAAACGATGTTTTTTTCTTCACAGCTAAGCTTTTTTGATCATTGCCTCTAAAATAATTTTTACTAACACTAACTAAAGTTCACTACAGTTAGTTGGCTAAAAAACTTAAGTAAATATGTCATTTAGGTTTTAATAATAGTTTAAGTCTTATTGAGCAACTTTTCATAAAATAAAATAGTTAATGCCGTTATTTACATAGCAATATTTTTATTAATAAGACATTATTATTTAAGTAGATCAAAACAAGATAAAAGAGTTCTTCTTTAAAAACATCTACGACTTAAAAAAAAACAAGTGAGTATTGTTTGAAATTAAAAACTATTAACTGTTTATTTACCCTATAATTAAAAACTCACCAAACACTTTACTGTGTCCTAAAGATATTAAAGAGTTGTATTATATTTTATGTAAAAATAAAAGGTTATAGTTTTAGTATGTTATTGAAAAATTAATTTTAACTGTTCAAAATATAGATTTAGTCGTTTGCTAACAAATTTTGTAATAAGTTTGAGTTGTAGTCAGTTTTGTATGACCTGCATAAAGTTCTCTTTGCTAGTCTTGAGAAAAGTTATAAAAATATTTAATATCTTTAAGTTTTAAAAATATAAATGCTTATTTTTATTAAAAAAAAAAGAAAAAACATATAAGTACTTTGTAAAATAAAAAATGGCAGTGAAGGATTCGAATTCAAGTACTTGTGTTAATAATAGTTTTCGAATCTGGCGCCTTAGCCTCTCGGCTATTATACCTTAACGAAAAATTAAACTTTCGGTTTATGTAATTTATAAATCTATGCAATTTTAACAAAATTTCTGGACTGCAACTATATTCTTATACGTTAAATCAAGAAACATATGATGAAACCACTATATACATATTTTTTTTAGCTAATATTACAACTAAATCCATAATATGAAATGTAAAAAATTACAAACTAACACTAAATATAGTTTTTTAGTCTTTAATTTTACTAAAAATTTTGGTCTTTGTAAGGTTTTTATTTTACGACTGCTTAACATACCTTTTCAAAATGTTTATTGTCATAAAAATATATATTACCAATTCCGACAGTTACTAAGTTTTACTACTGATCAGATTAATAAGCTACCTGAAAAGTAATATATATATTCTCAATATATGAATTTTAACTTAAATTGATTCTTCTGCTAAACCTGTTTTAACTTTTTGTCTCCATGTACTAGAAGGGTTATACATGGAACTCTAAAATGTTATACTACCTATTGAAACGTAAAAATTCAAATGTTCTGAAACTTTCTATAAACTCCTCATAAACAATCTCTTAAAAAATTGTTTACATTTGACATACTGAAAATGTCTGACTGATATGTCCTTATATAACAGAACAGGACCGGTCTTAGTCTACCGAAGGCTTGTAGTCTGGTAAAAGCATTGGCAGATAACAGAAAACAGAAGTAAAAAAAAACATCTTTTATATACAACAAATGATTAAATAAACATTTATATTACAAGCCCAAAAAACTAATAGATAAATAATCAAGTTAATTGAAAGTAATTGTTTTCAAAACTATTAGTCTAAAAAAATTGGTAGCTCCTTCGGTTTGAGCTGTTATACCGAAGTATAAGCTTAATACAACTTGATAGAACTACAAAATATTCTCGAAAATTTGTCCCTTTGTAATTTTAATGTTGGTTTTATATAGACCCTATAAATCTTTCGTTATTATGTAGACTAGTTGCTTTTTTTATTTATTAAACTTTGGTTACAATAAATTTAAATATATTTTAGTTGTGTTTTTGTGATTATTAAACAATTTTATTGTTGAAAGTTTATTTACTAAGCCTACTATATTACATTTTTTGACTATTTTATGGTATTTATGTTATATATGTGCTAAAAACCTGTACATAAGAGGTTTTATAAGTATGTTTGTGTTTGTTATTACTAAAAAGTATATTTGTGAAATGTTTTTGTTAAAATTGCTAGCTTACCATTTAAACTATTTGTTTTATTTATGTACTAAAACTGTATATTTAAAATTTTGGATACTTTAGTTTGTCTTTAAGTATAAGTGTTTTTCTATATTAAAATTTTTTAATCATTGTATAAGTTTGTAATTGTTATTTTTCATTGGTTTAAGCTTAATAAAGAGCAAATAAAAAATTAGTTACACTTTATAAAAATATCCCTTTGAGTAATTTTATTTTTTTCAAGTTTGATATTTTCTTATGCGCTAATTAAAATATAATTTATAAAGTGTAGTTTTAATTTAATTTAAATGTTCAAAAAAATTATAAAAGTTAAATGTTTTCTGAATTTAAATTATGTGCAAAATTTCTATTAAATAACATTAATTTTATTAAATATAGTTAATATTTTGATGTAGTTCTTATATAAAATAATAATGTTTATTTAGATATTTGAAATTATAAAACATCATAATAACAAATTTGTATAATTAACAAAAATTATATAACTTATAGTCTAAAATAAATAAAAAAAACTTAAAAGTCTGCTCGTTTACAACTGATAATATATTTAACTTTTTTAACCCAACTAGCATTGGATATCATCGCTTTTTAACTAAATACGATAATGAACTTTCATGTTAGATAACAGCTAGCTTATTTTACACGTTGTGATACTTTCTTGAAAAAAAATCTTTCGTGCTCAGTAGAGCCAAGCATCTGTAGGCTAAACAACAAGCCACCCGTTTTAAATGGATTAAAATCAGGTAAAGACAATTTATTATTAAAATAAAACAGAATTGTCCCACACTCAGAAAACTCAGACTAATTTGTAGGCTAAACAACAAAGTTTTTTTTTTAAGAAACATAAGTGTAAAGTGTAAAATAAAAAGGCATTTATATTAAAATATAATATTTAAACAGCAAAAATAAATATATTAACAATAAAATATTTTTGCGAGACAAACTAACTTTCACTTTTAAAAATTATTTTAATAGTGAAACCACATAACTAGTTTACTTTTGTTTTATTAGCTTTGTTTAAACAAATGAGTATTTTCTTAATTATCTTTTTGTTTTTTCAAAAAAAAACTTTAACTTTTTTTATTGTCTGTTAAGTTATTTTGACGAAATGCAGTGGCTTTGTTAAGAGTAAAATTTTTTTATGTTAAGTTTTTTTTTTCAGTTTTTACCGTACAAATTAAAAATATAATTTTGTTTCTGTTACTTTGAAAGAGTGACATAACAAGTAAATTTACAATTTTAAATCATTAGAAAAAAAGCCTAATAGTTGGAAAAAAATGAACTATTTTTTTTCGACACTTTATATAACAAATAACTCTAACTTTATAAATCTACAATAAATTTATTTTTTCTTATCAGTAAGATTGTTATATAATTTGCTATTTTTTAAATACTTTGCAAAAATTTTGTGTTTTAAAAGTAGTTTTAAGTTTTAGTGAAAATTATTTAAATACCTTAACTAAAAACTACTTTTTTTATCAGAAATTGGAGTTATTTGAAAATAACTACTATTTATAAACATAGTAAATTAGTTTTGTAGCATAATAAATAATTTCTCGATTGCTTTAGTAAAAGTAGTTTCATATGTTTTGCATAACTTTGAACTTTAACTTATATTTTTTTAAGGGTTGTAACAAAAGCCAACGTAGGAAACCTATAAATATAGTTATCATAATTTTATTTTAAGTTAGTCGGTTTTTTTAATTAATGTTTTTTGTATTAGTTTTGTTTTAAAT
This sequence comes from Thalia democratica, assembly GCF_965202585.1. Taxonomy (NCBI): domain Eukaryota; kingdom Metazoa; phylum Chordata; class Thaliacea; order Salpida; family Salpidae; genus Thalia; species Thalia democratica. The sequence continues at coordinate 84,308 of NW_028139331.1, read as the reverse complement.
ATACTTATATTACATGTTACAATAAACTCTTGCTAAAAGAGGTTTGAAAATATAAGGTTTTTAGATAAACAGTTTCTGTTGATTTTTATCAAACCTAATAAAACTGTAGAAATCTGTTCGTTCTTTGTAGTGTGTAGTCTCAAAAACTAAAAAATTATCAACACATTAATCTTTATTTTTTTTTTACTTTGGTTCAGGACTAGCAAAATACATTTATAAAGATGTATCCTTACTTTAATGATCCTTTTTCTCCTAAACTTATTTAAACTTTTTAGTCTAAAAACAAAGTAATAACGTTATAAAATCTAAGAAAAATTTGAAAATGTATCACTATGTATTGTGTTATGTTTTTCTAAAAAAACAGTTTAAGCGTAGTCACTATCTGTAAGTAAGACAGTAAAGTAGTTAGAGGTTTTTTAGTTTTGTTCTGCTATCTTCTAACAAAATACTTAAATAATGTTGATTACTTTATAAAATATAACTTATTTACTACCTTAAAATCTTCAAGCAATGCTTAAATTGATACAGTCTGCATAACATTGACAAAGTTTACTTCCAGTAAACTAATATATATTAGCTAGTTTTGTTTAAAAACACTATATTTTTTAATATGTTTAAGAAATATTTATTGAAGAAGTTAAATTTTAACAAAAACGTAGCAATTAAACGAAGTAAAAATGTTAAAACGGTTCTAAAAACACTAACATTTTGAATACTGAACCTTAACACTCGACTGCTCCTTAAAATAATTTTATCAGTATATTATGAGTTTAGTTGAAAATAACAAGTGTTAAACATAAGTTTTAGAGTAATAAAAAATATTGTGTATGTGTATAACAACTAACAAACACAAATTTATTCATTAATACTTCTTTTTATTTTGATAGTTACGAGTAAGCTTGATTATGGTTTAATAACGAAACATTTCATTTATAAACTTGTTAAATAAAATAGTTGTTATGTTTTGTATGCATTTAGAAGATTTTTATTTGATTTTTCTCAAGTTAAGTTAATTATTAGACTAACTTGGCAAGCCTAAATAAAAAAACCTAAAAATACTGTTACAAAAGATACTGATTATGAAAATAAGTTAATAGTATAACTAAGTTAAAAAGTTTAGAATGCTATTAATGGTACTTAACAGTTAATTTTAAAAAATGTATATTAAGCTATATTAAGCTACAAGTTTAATAGGTCAAACAACTATTAAACAGTTTTAAAAAGTACAAAACCTTTTTTAAATTGAATTACCTAAGCATTAAAAGAAACTTTTTCCCTTTTTTTTTTAGCTAAAATTTAGATTTTTACCAAAATATTGAAGATTTAATTTTACATGCAATCAAAGTTACTTACAAAAAAAAGGACTGCTTTTACTTCAAAACAATAAACTTTATTTTAACTTTTATGAAGCTGTTGAACTATTAATATTTAATATTATTAAAAGTTTGCTTATTGTTTAATACTAACTTTTCAATTTTTAAGTTTGACTTTACTGAAGTTTTTTTATTATATTTGACCATGTATAAGTATTAAAAGTATAAGTGTTTGTAATTTTTATTGTAAAAAAGTAATTCTGTACAGCAGTTTTTTAAGAAAAAATTAAAAAAACTTTTAAAACTTGGATACATCAAAGTATATTTTTAAGCATTTAGTTTACCTCTGTTCGTCAATTTGTTTTTTTTAAATCTAATTCTTTAAGTTTATTTTAAACTAACTTTGCCATTACAAATACTTGACCAAGGTATTATTACAGTTGCAGTTTTTAAAGCTTCATATTGGTTTATAAATAAATGTTATTCAGTCTTTTAAGAACACTTTAATAATATTAATTCTTAATTATTTAACTTTATTTAAGTTCTAAAAAATTAACTATCATTTATAATCTAAATTAAAACTTATACAAAACTAAATTAGCTTACTTTCCTTAGTTTAACAGTCTATAGTTAGTTGTGATAGGGTTATTAAGAAAATTAATTGAGTTATGACTATTCTATTATACTATTTTATTTTCTAAGTTATTGTTTATTGGAAGCGTTTTTTTAAATTTTTTTTGGAATTTATGTACAGATATATATTTATATATGCATTGGTGTGATTTAAAAAAAATCGGTTGATGCCAAGGTGAAAGTTTCTTCAAATAATCAAAATTTTGCAATGAATGTTTTTATGGTATATCTAAAACATATTTTTCAAGCTGGAAAATCAAAAATTGTGGTTAAAATAAGCACCTTAATCTTAATGTATATAAAAAAACTATTGAGCCATCTTAGACTAGGACTGGGCAACGTGTGGCTGAGTGAAAATGACCGGCCCGCTAAGCATATTCAAAACTTGTATAAAGTCAGCTCAGCCAATGTAAATATAAAAAATTTGTACTTAACCTTTTTATCATAATTTTCACAAAACAAAACAGTAAGACTTAGACACTGAAAAAGTTTTTTTAATGGCTTTTATTTTACGAGCGTGAACTTAGCTTGAGAGCGTTTTTAAGGAACTTTATAAAACTGTCCAAACTTAAGACCTATTTATGTCCTTATCTTAATAGCTAATTAAATTGTTTTTTTCTATTCTAAAAAACAGTCTTTTGTCTGTAATTCAAAAAAATCTATTGGATTTAAGTTTGATTTTTTGGTTGTGGCCCCTTTAAAACTGTTGTGTTTTTTTCTAGATTTATACAACCTTTTCTTAAAAAGTAATTATTTGTTTCAAAATATTTTTGTTAAACATACTTATTTAAATGAGTTTACTGATGTTGTAAATTTTTTTTTCATTTTTTTTGCAATCATTTTTTATACGATAAGCCTAAATAAACTTTTCAGAAAAGTTCCAATTTTGCAGATTTTTGTTTTTCAGATATACAACCTCTTTTGCAAAAACAAAATATTCTTTTAGTAATTTTTGTTTTTACCAGACTTGTATAGTTATGTTTAATGATGTTGTGATAGATTTTCTGAGTTTATTATTGATTTTAAAATATATGACCCATACAAGCTTTACCTAAATTCTTAGCAACTCTATTTGAGGGATTTTTTGCTCAAGTGCTAAGAGTTTAGGTAAAACTTGTATGGATCATATATTTTAAAAGCAATAAAAAACTGGGAAAAAAATATCACATAATCATAAAACATAGCTATACAAGTATGTTAGAAATAAAAATTATTAAAAAGTTTTTTATTTTTACATAAAAGGTTGTACATCTGAAAAACGAAAATCGTGCAAATTTGGATTTTTTCAGAAAATTTTGTTCAGGCTTATTGTACTAAAAAAAAAATTGAAAAAAAAAGTTCAACATCATTAAACTCATTCTAATAAGTATATTTAAAAATAAATTTTTGAAACAAAATATTTACTTTTTAAGAAAAGGTTGTATAATTAAAAATCTAGAAAAAAACACTACCTTTTTAAAGAGGCTCCATTCAAAAAGTCGAACCCCAATTCATTGGATTTTTTTTTTGAATTAAAGACAGAGGTCCGTTCTTTGGAATTTAAATAAAATTTTTGATTAGCTATTAAGATAAGGACATACTTGGGTCTTAAGTTATGACATTTTTATAAAATTCCTAAAAAACGCTCTCAAGCTAAGTTCACGCTCATTTTAATTTTTGTGTAGTGATAAAAATGCCATTATGTTCTAGTAGTTTGTTCTCTTTTGTGTCAGTTAGAATATTCCTTTCTCAAACTAGCAAAAAAGTTTGTTTACTAACTTTGATGATGTTATCTAACATAATGACTGTCATAAACATACACATGTCAAAAATTACTGTCTTTCCCAGATAACTAGTGATTTGTATTATAAATATTAAGAAAAATATTTTTTTTTTGTAACAAATAATTGATAACTATTTTAAGTCAAACTTCTTAACTTTACATTTAAATTATATATTCCAAGTTTGGACTAGAGTTCACCCTTGCACTCTTTTATGCTATTGATAGTTTTATGAAGGACTTGTTTATTAATTACATGGTTAAGTTTAGTGATAACCATTTGATAAATATTTTAAAGTAATATCTCATTAACTTCAAGTATGATTTGCTTAGCAGATTTATGTGTGTATCAGGGTTGCCACTCGGTTCAGGAAAAGTCAGGAAATCAAGAAAAGTCAGGAAAAAATTAAGAAAATGACAAAAGTCAGGAAAAAATGGGGGGTTTAAAAAAAAGTCAGGAAAAGTCAGGAAATTTGATAAAATTAAAAAAAAAGTCAGATTTTATCAGTTTGAATTTACTAAATTCCTTGTTTTCCAACGCCTTCAAATGGTAAAAATTAATTAAAGGTCCTTTAAAGTCAGAAAAAAATTCCAAAGTTTTCCTAGAAATTTACAAAAATATTTAATTTTGTTTCCAATGCCTTTATCTGGTATAAATTAGTAAAATATCCTTTACAAAACTGCAAAAATTTTCTATTAACATATTGAACAAGTACCCTACTTGAACAACCAGGTTTTGTAAGCTTTTTAGTATTGATGATCTGTAGCAAGGACACTTCCATAGTGAAACTGTGATATATAAACAATAGTTTATCTAGCATTATTTTAGAATCAAAGTGTTTTTTGTTTAAGTAAATAATTGAGTTTTTTATAACTAAGCAGTTAGTTTAGTATTTTATGTAACAAGTTAATGTGTATACTGAACCGGAATGCAGACCAGATGAAGGAAACCATATCTTCATTAGATCAAGAGGTTGAAGTGCTAATAAAAAAACGAAGAAAATAAATTTTAGTACATACATTTAAAAAAAAAACAGTATTTGGTTAAGATCTTAATTGTTTTAATGTTTTAACTGTAAAAGTTCGTTATTGTTTTAAGGTTTGTGTTGTGAAAGTTTCTTATTAATTTAAGGTTTTAATTGTAAAAGTTCCTTATATGTCGTTTGTTTATCTAGATACATTTATGCTAGGAAATGCTAAAAAATTGTGTCTTTTTTCAGACAGGCTGTGTTTATAAGGTAATTATACAAGTATTTTACTGATACAGCTGTTTATTACAAACATCAATCATACACATATGATTTAAGTGATGTACTGGAAGTTTGATGATAGAATTCAGCAAAAAAACTGTTGTTTTTAACCTGTATTGAAATTAGATTGAAAGCTTTATATAGATTCAAGTGCTAGGTTATGTATTTTAGAATAAGTTTAGTTTAAGAGTTTGATTTACAAAAGTCAGAAAAATTTTTGTAAAAAGTCAGGAAAAAGTCAGGAAAAGTCAGGAAATTTTTCTCAGCTTGAACAGTGGCAACCATGGTGTATGTTTTTAATAAACTTTAACTATCTTTTAATATTTTAAATAATAGTTATTAAGTTTTTAAAGCAATATACAAAAAACTTTTATGTTTGTTATCCTTTGTAAAAATGTTAGACATTTTGATAGCGGTTGCCTTACACTCAGACTACTAAATAAAACTTCCTAGTTTAAAATTGTTAAAAAACTCATCTTATCCAGGATAGTTTATATACTTTTAAAATGTCAGGCCAAGTTTTATCGTTTTATTATTATTTTTTAATATTGTTTTCGTGAAGTGTTTTAACATCATTTTGATATTATTAATAATTAAGCTGGTTTAATGATAATTTTTTCAAACGTGGCTCATAACAATTTTCAAAATGAATAGTCTTTTAAACACAGACTAGTTTTTGATAAATTAAACTAGAATTTTTGTCTAAAAGAGTGGCAATACTTAAACATAATATATATATATATATATATATATATACACAATAAATTAAATACTTAATAAAATATTTGGCAAAATGTTTTATATTAATAAATTTGTTTTACCTCCTTTAGATTGTAGAATCAAGTTAACCATTTGATCTAGAATCTTGAAAAAGTTTGCATTTTATAATTTAGGTTATACCATGAAATAACCTTGAACATGTAGAATGATGAAATTTAAACTAGATTAAAAAAGATATATACAAAAACGTTTTATACATGTTTTAAATTTTATTTACTATAAAACATATTTAAAGAAGTATTACAATATATTTTTGTAAATTTTTTTTACTTAAAAAATATAGAAAAAGTTGTACTTAAAATTTTTAAAAATACATCTGAAACCTCAAGATATTCCCACTATCAGGATACACAGGATTAGTCAGAACATTTTATATATTTTATATATTATAGCTAGTTTTGTTAAAAAACTTCATTTTTATTGATTTTGAAAAGTTTTCAAGTTTTCTTTTAAAGATATAAAAGGATCAAGAAAGTTTAAGGTCACTTACAACTTTTTTTGACTTCTAAGAGTGGCAACCCTTTATATAAATTTAATTAAACAACATATTGATATTCATTTCTAAATGTATATGGATGAATAGGTAGTCTAGCTGAAGAACAATTAAAACTTTACTCCTATTGATCAGATATACTTTTTTATTTTAAAATTGCCTAACAGTCAGGACACTCAGGACAGTTTGTGGATTTTAGAATTTTGATATGTCCCAGGATAATTTAGGATGTTTCACACAGGGTTTCCACCCATACAGGGTACTCAAGAAATCTCTTTTTGAAATTTTTGAAAATCTCAATTAACTTTGGATATTTTGAATTTGGTTTCAAAGTCAGGCTGACTCATAATTTTTTTTTTTTATAAAAATTCCAGGATACTTTTAAGATTTCTGAAATTTCAGGACAGTTTTATTTAGCTTGAAATGTTATGCTTGAGTAATTTTTAGTAATTAAATTATTGTATTTATATGACTAAATAGTAATAATTCGGTCCAGAGTTTTAATAAGCGTGATAAGAATTTAAAAAATGGATTCTAAATTCTGAAATACCCACTCTACTAGCATCTAGTCGGATCTATATATTTTTGAATTAGTTTCAAGACGGATCCGGATCTTTATCTAAAACTAGTAATTAGCTTAATCTGAATGTTACTTTTAAATTAGGATCCGGATCTTAACAAGAATCCAGCTGGATCAGTAGATAACTAACTCGAAATTTTCCAGCCCGCCAAGGACTGAATTTTCCGGATCCAGAACTAAGTCAATTATTTACGTTGGCCACCCCTATTTTGGATTGTTGTTTATAGAAATAAAATGTTTATAATATAAATCATAGTACATTTTTTATATTTTTAGTATTTTTACTGTTTTGTTTAGTAAATGCTCTTTTTCTATATAACAATAGCACGTATAAACTCTAGGTTTAGTGATAATTTTTCACATTAAAAATAAAATAAAAAGATACCGACCAAGGGTAATGGTTAAGGTTAACAGTGATAGTGAAGTAAAAATAAAAAAAAGAAAATTCAACCTGTGCAAAAGTGTTTTTGTGTAAAAAATACCCTTTGTGCACTTTTGCGACCCAACCGTTTTATACGTTTGCATATAGTTAAAATCTTGCTATTATTTTAAACTTTATATACGAATATCGAAAGTCATTAAGAACAGTTAATAATTTATAAGTAATAACAACTATAGCATTTTTAGACGTAATTTAACAGTTTTGTTTTATTACTACCAAAAACATTTATTTTTGTTTAATTCTAGATAGTATTAATAAATATGTCAAAAGATATGAGTATCAATATATGCACAAACAAGAAAAGTAAAAAGGTAAAGTTTAGTTTTGTTGAAACGAAGTATTATCATCGAAGAATAGGATGCCTCACAAGTAGTCCTGGAATAAAACTAGGTGCTTGCTTGGAACCTTTTGAAACAACAAGAATGTATTTTGAAGAGCACGATCCATCAAATTGCTTTGATTGTTTGATAAAAAAACAGAATAAAGTTAATGATATTTCGGACTCTTTCGAAGATACTCCTAGAAAAGTTATTGATGAAAAATTGTGTGAATTCTACAACATACACGGTTTAGCAAACCATAGAGCTCCTTATCACAACCAAAACGAGCGCTTAAAACTTTTACTTGAATCTGGAGTTTGCGTAAAAGATATTAAAATCACTCTTACTGAACAGAGTTTTTAAAAGAATTGCATCTGACAGAAATGAAAGAAAAAATAGAAAAATGTGTAGATGAAGAAATGTTTATGATGAACTACAAAACATTTCGTAGTCAAAAAGAAAAGGAAAGAACTTCTGATCTTCTCTATGAGGACCTTAAACAAAAAGCAAGAAGTAAAGTTTCGAGTTTTAATAGAAACTGGGAAGAAGAAAAGAGAAATTACGAAATTAAAATTGATAATCTAATTAAAGAGTTTATAAGTGAAATTCAGGAAAAAGAAAAAACATCTTTTGATGAGCATGTCAACTGCATTGCGTCCAAGTTGGAAGACTTTCATATAGGTATGACGTATAAAGAGCTTAATAATGATAAAACATGTCTTATATTCAAGAAGGCTAAACCTGTAACTGAAGAATTATTACTTAGAAACAGTGTAAACGAAAAAACTTTAAAACTTAATTTTTTAATTGAAAAATTGTTGGAAAATTAACCATTATAGGAGTCTCAGTTTTGCGGAAACTTAAAATAAACTCTTAATTTCTATTTTTTATTACTAATTAAAACTTTCTTTTATTACTCTTGTTACAGTTGTCAACAGTTTTAATTTTTTGTCTGTAAATAATTTTAAAATGTTTGGTTACTTATTGGTTTAAACAACTTAGTAATTAATGAAACAAATTTATTGAAGAAAGACAATTTTTTAGTAAAATTTTATACTTTCATAATACAAACCGAGTTTAATATAGTCTTATTTATAGTGTTATCTTTACAGTAGTGAATTATTTTCCTATTTTATAACGTTTTAGAACAACAAAACCTTTTTATATTTGAAAATATTTTTTTATTTTTAAAAAGTTTTAGCTTTTGTTAAATATTTCACGTGTTGTTGTTATCATAGTTTTATAGGAATTAAATATTTTTAACTAAATGTTATTGCTAATAATTGTGTTACCTGATTTGTATTCAGTAGCTTATTTTTTTTTTAAACGTAAAGACTTACTTATAATTTTCATTTATGGTTAGGTTTTAATTATTTACAAAACATCTTAATAGTAAAAAAAAACTATTTTAAGTATAAATACTACAGTTCATAAATGATTAGAGAAGAAAATAACTTAATATAACATAAATGTCGTTTGCAAGTTTAGAAGTAAAATCTAAAAAATAAAAGAATGAAGATAAAGTTAAAATGTTAACAGTTAATTATATATAAGCCCGCGTATTCACCCTACTCAAGCTGTTTAACCTTTAAATTTTAAACTCAGTTACTATTTTATGATATTACGTAACATAGCTTAAGTTATGTAGTATAAAAATATCAGCTCTATTTATCATGTAAACGCTTGGTGGAGTAGTAAGTAGACTCTAAAAATCAAACAAGGAAAAATGTTAAAACACCACAATCTCTGAGCTACGTCACGCATAGCCGATTTCCGAATATCTATTTGATTCATGACTATTTTCCTACGTCGATTAAGCAAATCAAGTTTTATTAAACTGTATCAAAATTAAATAGTTTGGTAATCTTGAAATTAGTTTCAATAAAATAGTTAATAAAATTAAAAAAATTAAGCTCCTCGGTTAAATATAATGGTAGAAATAATTATATAATTGCACTTAAGATAAGTTAATTACACGTACATAAATGTCTTTAGCATATCTTTTGTTTTCTCACAAAGATATGTTTTCTGCTTACTGAATAATACTCTAAAAAACTATGTTTAATAAGAAAACTACTCGAACGGAGATTGTTTTATTTACGGCCTCCGTAGTTCTACCTAATTGTAGAGTTCAATTAAAATAAGTAAAGAACATTGTGGGCCCAAAATATTAATAATAATTTTATGAATCGATATAGAAATACTATTATGCTCTGAAATTATGATAAAATAAGCATCAATTAAACGTGGATGTAAATAACAAACTTAGTTTGATATATTTTATTAAAAAAACATTTATTATACTTAAAACGATTATGTTTTAATGAAGATGTTTTGCATCCACAAGTTAAAGATCCAGTAGGTTTCGTATATCTCTTTACAAATAAAGTTCTGATATGATCCGGATCCTCTATGTTTAGGCTTAATATCTTTAATTAGGCTGTTGTTGTTATTATTCGTTTATTAAGGGGATAGGCTGCAGACTTAGTATAAGTAAAAATCCAATATTTACATCTTTTTTGTTTCTACACACGATTTTAGCGCTTAATTAAATAATAGATAATTAAAAAACTAGAAACAACTGAAGAAAAAACAGTTGGTACGCTTTAGCGCAACCGACTTATTTTCTTTGTTTCATGTCATGCTCTTAAATGATTAGTTTAAAACATACTGCCTGGGTATTTTACATTAAACACAGTGTTTATGACCAAGTCAGGTCGGCCGGCACTTGTGTTAAATTTAAAAATAGAATTCTTTTGCAGTTAATTTGTTATAATGTGAATTTTTATAATACTTTTTTTACGAACTCATTTAATTAAGGTGATGTTAAAATTACTGTCATTTATAACAAAGACATTATTTATTTCATCATTTTTAATCTCAGAATATGTAGGTTTTTAACTTAAGGACTGCAGATTGCCATTCCCCGCTTTATAGCAATGTTTATATATTGTAAACTCAAGTTAAGATTTTAATAACTTACTGTTTTAAATTTATTGTACTCTAGTATTTTTAAAATCTTTTTGATATGAATTTTTGTGGCTGTTTAATTTTTTATATAAAAGTTGTTCTTTGATTTTACTTTTTTTATTTCATGTGGTCCCCGATTCGTTTTTAAATATTTTTTTGTTTAAATGAGAATATAGCTGGATACCAAACTATGCAATAAATGATTGTATTCATCGGGATCTTGTAGATCATTAGTTTTTAACTAAACCTCTATAACACTTTTTTTTTGCTTTCCGGGCCTATTTTGTTTAGCCATGGTTTACTAAATAACTAACTAAATAAGTAATAAACTTCTAGTTAGAATTCTAAATAAATTTTATAAGTATTTAAAGAAATTGTGTATTAATAATACAAAATTATATATTACTTTAAATTAACAATTTTTAAAAATTACATTCCTACTAGTTGTATCAATTTATACATGCGTATATTTATACCAATTTATAAACAAGTCGTTTGCAATTACCTTCGTGCAAACTAAAAAAAACCAAAGTGTAGTTCATTAAAAGCTTAGTTAGTTAATGTAAAACTTTTTAGTTATACTATTATTTTGAAGTAAAAGAAGAAAGTAAAGTCAAAGTAAAAGTTTAAGTACACAATTTTAAAGTCTACAATTTTTTTTAATTTTTGAAGATTTCTTAGAAACAATTAAAAAAGTTAAATAACACCAAAAAACTATTTATTTTTCAATATTTGAAAATAATACTATAAAAATTTCATTCAGATACTAGTAAAAATTAATAAAAAAACTGTAACAATCATTTAATGTATTCGAAAAAAAAACAAACTTGGTTTAATTCTTGGTTTGGAGACTTAAAAGGACTTTGTTTACTACTAAAAAATTGTTTCAACTTTATTCTCTAGGTCCTAATTTTGATTTGATATATAAACTTAAAAAGTTGACTCATGTAAAGTTACGGCACATTGTTAACTACTAAGCTAATAAAAATAATGTATAAATAAAATTTCAAATACTAAACAAATTGTATATTTAAGTTGTATTGAAAAGATGTAATGCAAATAATTTACATATATTAGTTTGAGAATTTAAAAAAATCTAACTGTTTTTTTTTTCTCTCACATTTTTAAATTTAATATTCTTTATATTTTTTTTAAAGTACTGAACATTGATACAAGAATGTTTAAGAAGCACTTATTAAGCGACCAAAAAATTTTTTTTTAGTTAAAATTGTGTTTTTTACTATTTTCTGTAGTAAAAGTAACTGCAGTAAAAGCTAAAACGTCTTTCAATGTATCTAAAACTACCAAATACTTTGTTATAAGACTAAAAAAGTAACTGTGTGAACAAAAAAATTCTACAAAGAAGTAACTTTTACTAAAACTTTATATATCAGAGTTTTCTTTAAAAGATCGTGACATTTAAGAAGCAAAAATTTAAACTTTTGCAAATTTAAATTGAGATTCTATACAGTTGTATAAGATAAGCTAAAATTGCATTACAAAGTCTATAAATTCAATTTAATACATATTAAATGATTTTCTACATGAATTATTGTAATAATCTTTAAAAAATAGCATGATTTTTTGACAACAAAAATTAAATTTATTCTTTTTAGTTAAACTATATAATTTTTAATTTGAAAAAAAAAGTTACTGAGAAAAATAAAAACTAGTATTTATTATTTTTTTTTATTAATAAATGGAATGGTTTAATGAAAATCTTCTTCAGGAACTTTTAGTATGATCTCGTCAAAGCAATCTATAACTCCTACGAAAAGTTGTACAATTTTTTTTGGTAATTATTCAATTTTCATATTTAGAAACAACATTTGTTATGAATCCTGTTAAACTTTAAGAAACGAAACTAGAAAAAAACTATTACTAAAGTAAAAACGAAATTAGCTATTTTATTTATTGGGTACACTTAGTTTTAATCATTACGGTTAAACCATGAATACATTATATACACACATATGTATGTATACAAATTAAACTTTAGTAAGTTAGATTACAAAACTATTCATACACTTTGAAGTTTTAGTTTTTAAAAACTTTTGTACTTTCGTGTATGTATGTTAAATTTCTAGCTAGGACTTAACAAGATTAAAAAACCTTTTAGGGCTATTGAATGCAGAAATTGCTTGATTGTTATAGTTACTCATTTGAATTCCGTAGCGTGTTCCATAATAAGCATCTTGATTGTACATTGGTAAGACTGGTTTGTTACTGTGTTACATAAAGCTTTTGAGTCCAAATTAGAAAATGCACTACTTAAGTATATAAAAAAATGTTTCACTAATGTTCAACCCACAACAAAAACACTTGAATCAAATTATTTACTGTAAACTGTTATGTTGGCTTTGCTAGATGACTCGTATAGATGTATTTTTTTATTATAATTTTGATAACAGTTTTATTCAAAAAAATTCAAACTAACTTTTTCTTTTTCTTGAAAACCAAGTACACTACGTACATAATGACCACCAACATCACAGTGCCAACGATAGCTACAATAACTAGAGAAGAATTTTTACTGCTGTCTTCAGGTGCTGGAGGAATAAGTGGAGAAAAAGCTGAATTAATTTAAGTATTAAAAAAAAACTTTCTAAACCAAACATTATGAATATACAATATTTTACAGTATTTTTTAAACATTTATACATAATTAGATAAGTAGCCTGAAAGTACATTTTATCAAATGTTTATCTGTTGTTAAATGTATACTGTTACCTTAACCAAATTTACCAATGTTAAATAAAAAGTAGCTATTTAAAAATGCTAAACATAATATAACATTATTTAATTACTCAACAGTGTCATTATTGTTAGTACAGTATTAAAACAACAATAGCTATATACTTTTTAAGGTTCTAACATTAAAGCTTCAAAAATATACAATAAAAAAAGAATTGAAGAAACCGTTTTAACAGGTGTAACACTTAGGAATTTATTCGTAAGGTTTTAAAGTGATAGAATTTAAATGATTAGAATTTCATGCAGGGATAATCAAATCAAAATTATAAACTTACTGTAAGTTTTGAGTTTTCTTTGTATTTGAGGTAATTTTATAAGTATAATACCGATGATTTTTTTATCTATTATTATAAATAAGTTTATAATTATGTCCATTTATATTATATTCAGCTATTTTAGAAAAAAAATCCTTATTTAACATTAATAACCTTGGTAATGTTTTCCAAATTAATTGCACTAAATGTTTAATTTTTCAATAAAATTTGTTGTTGATTACTAAGTATTTAAAGTAAGTGAGTTTATATTTTTAAACAGCAAACTTCCATTGAAACTTAATTTTTTAAAGTAACTATAAGTTAAAAATAACTGTTTTGAAATAAAGTAGTATTTTTTAGAACAGTAACTTTAAAATTTTATATCTTTAACAGCTATCTAAATCAGGGTTTCCACAACTGGGCAATATGAACCCTTTGAGGGCCATGAGCAGCAATGTGGCCACAGGGAGCTATGAGGTCTTAATTTGAAACTTACACTAGATATTCTGGATTTGATGATGAAGAGCAAATAAAAAGGTCTTCAGGGGTCTTAATGATAGTTTCTTGAGAAATGTTGTTGGAGCCATAGATTTTTAAATTTCTTTAAAGTGGGCCTTTTGAAAAAATTGTTTGGGAAACCCTGATTTTAATGGAGTACTTTAAATATGATCTTAAAAACCTTTGAGAAATTTTTCAAGTTACGGTTTTTTTGTTGAAATAGGTAATTTCTATGCTCCTCAAATGAACAAAATATTTGTCGCAACTGATTAAACTTATACTTCAAGAAAATTATCAACATAAGGTATTTATTAAATAAAATTAATCATAAAATTAAAACATACCCATGTCTTCAACAAAGTCCATATACACGCAAACAGGCTTGTCTTCATGCTCAAAACTTATGACAGAAGGCACCATCTTATAAACATTCACAACAGTCCATATCCATTTTGTTTTAAATTATTTTCTAGTTTAAAAAATATTGTCTTGTTTTTAAAACACTAAACACATAATTATATTTAAACAAATTTTATTTTAAAACTAAATATTAATCACTTTATCTAAAATATTGTTACTTAAGAAACATCAAAAATTTAAAAACTATTTTTTGATACATGATAGATGTATATACTATTTATTAAGATTAATTACTTAAATATCTAAATTTAAATATACAAAAAAATCAGTCGGTTTTTTCTAAACATACAAAGCATTTAAAAAAAGTCATCTTATAACAAAAAGTTTAGTTTTTATAATATAATTTTAATTAAAATGTCAGAATTACATTATTTTTGACCAAGGTGGCTCCTTGTACTGGTTCTCTCGTGACCGTGTTTCCATATAAAAAAATCTATAAATTATTTGTCTTAACTAAAAATTATTGCTCAATTCACTGTAATATAAAGAGCTTATTTTTATAATTTTATTAAAGCAAATTAAATATTTTATTTACTACCACATTTCGGTGGCAAATGTTTTTTTCTCCACTTTAACCTACTAGTGACTAAAATTTGTATCTTGCACTAACCTTTTTATAAAAATAAAACTAAAAATTTAAAAAATCATCAAGCTCAAAAAACAATGGAACATGCTTTTAATAAAATATTTTTCTCGTAAACATTTCTAAAATAGATATAAGCTCTTGCTAACAAATTATTTAAATAAACATACATTTTCAATAAAAAAGTATTTTATTTAGTAAAAGATTTTGTTGTTAACATAACCGCACATTTAATTTTAACAATCAGATTATTAAAAATTAACATACTTACTTAATATTCAAAAATATTTTTTGTAAATAGTGTTAACTTTTATGTTTATATATCTGTATACTTTTTGGTAACACAAAAATATTTGAATAATATTTACTTAAACTTAGTATAACTAAAAGAAACCACTTGATCAGCCCCTGGCATTTTTTATATCTACAATAACACTTTAAATTATTTTTAAAATTTAAAAAAATTCAAATGCTTTAGATAAAAATAATCAAGCCCAGCAAGTAGCAATTATTCGTTAAAAGTCTTAGCTATAAGAAGTAAAAAAAAATTATTTATTCATTTTAATAAATTATTCTTTAGATGAAAATAAGTTGTAATCTATATATAGCAACATTTGGTAAAAGTTTATCAGTAAAAGAGAAGGTTCAGAAGATTTAATACTAATTATCTAATAAGTTTTATGAAAAAAATAACCTAAGTGTCTCAAAACAACACCAACCTAGCCTGAAATTTTTACACATCAAAATCTAAGTACTAAAAGTGTGAATAAGCCTGAGTTAGCCTCACTGTGTGAAATAAGATTTAAAAACTTCAGTTTTGAGACAATATCCCAAACAGGTTTGTTGTTACAGGCAAACATTTTTCTTAAATTTCATGATTTATTGTAGTTTAACATAAAATAACATAGAAAAAAAAAGTTATCTTAATAACACAAAAATATTATCAAGCATCTTTAAGATTTTCTATAAAAGTTAAAAAAAATAATCAAAAATTTTAAATCCAAAAGAAGTAGGAGTTAGTAAATATTAAAAACTTAAAATTCAATCATCAACAGTTTAAACTTGTGCCAACTAATAAATATTTTTTAGTATAAAATACAGCAGTATTTTCCAACCTGATATAAAAAAAATCTAATTTTAATCATGTTACCTAACCTCATTTACCATACTAGATTTATTTTATATGGTGGATTCAGCTATTTTAAGTTTTGTAAACATACAAATAAATTTAATATAACTAATAAATAATCCTTAACAACTTATTTTGTAAACATTTTAGTGCACTTTTACATGTTTTAAGTAATGTATTAAATGAGTATATTTGGTACAGCTTTAAAAATAGTAGTGATAAAATGGTCATTTCGTAATATAAATATGTTTCAGTGACAGGAGTTTTTTAAAGAACGAAATTGGTCTTTAAAGATATAAGTACACTTTTAAAATGCATTCAAATCATTCGTGCAAAAGTATCCTGTCGTGCTAAAGTTACGTTCGCGCAAAAGTGTTGCCGTGCAAAATTGTGCCCTCATCTAAAAGCGACCCTTCGTGTAAAATTGTCTCCGTACAAAAGTGTCCCATCGTGCAAAAGTGACCCGTTTCCACAAAATACAGCTACTATAATAATGTTTATTTTAACTCAAAGCTACTTAAAAAGTACTAGATTAAACACCAAACGAAAATTATTTAGTTACTAATAACTAACTAAAAAAAAAAAATACCTAATAAGACTTGGCAAGTTAATTAAAAACTATACAAAATAAATATTAAAGGAAAACTTAATTTACTCGTACAAAAAACAATTGTCATTTACTACCGAATATTAAAAGAAATACCATTCTAAACTTAAAATTACTGAAAATTAACTTATTAGAAAAAGAAAAGTTTGACTAAGTAAAAAACTTTAAAGTAAAACAAGCAAAGCTTGGCAAGTAAATTATAAAGTCTACAAGCGAAAAAATAAATTATGTACAAACTACGATTTAAAAAAAAAATTTTCTTTGTTTGGTAAAGAATCAATAAATTACTACTGAAAAACTAAACATAAAGTTTTAACTTAAGTAAACAAAATACTTAGCACCTTACTTTTCACCTTTGTAACTAAAACCAATTCTTCGCGTCTTCTGATTGATAAACGTTTCCATCAATCTCTCCTTGAAAGTAGTACAGTTTTTAATCAAGTCCCTACTATTAGAATTACAATTAAAGAAATCAACCTTGACTGGCAATGGTTTTTTTTTATTTCAAAGTGTGTAATGTTCTTTTAGTTTCACTACTACTCATGGGTATTGTTATTAAAGTTCAAAGAAACTTTGCAGTTTCGTTAAATGTTTTAGTCAGGTTACGTTCTTTAAGATATAACAGTATTTTCACTAAACCATTCTGATGTATTTGTTTACGTCTATAAAGTTTTTTTAGTTTTCTTTCTAAATGTTTATATTCAAACACAGGATAACACTTCTTAACTGTTTCTATAAGTTCTAAAGGAAAACATGAATTAAAAATAGTAAAATAATAGGCTAAAAATAACTAAGAAATTTTCAAATGCTATGAAAACTTAAACCTTTCAGTAATATTGAAGCTGACACTACTACGAGCTTCTTTGGCCGAGAAGAACACTACTTGTACTAAATGAATTTCTTAAACTATTTACTGCAGCTTAAAAATTTCCAAATGCTGTTCAAATTTATAACAGTTAAGTTTGTGCATTGCAAGACATTATACGGAATTTCAACTGCAGGCACAAGTTCTGAAAATAACTTCAGCAAAAAATTTATACTTTCATCATTTAAAGTATTTACGTACATTTCTACGGCAGCTATCGTCAAAAAAACCGAAACGGTCTTGCGTATCTATAATAAAATTGAATCCTGTAAGTAACTCCTGTTTTTTGATTGAAACTCTGAGAGGAGTTTTTGAATTGTAATTCCACCTGGTTGTACTTTAAGAAGATAACACCACGTCTATTTTCTGGTGACTTTAAAGAATAAGTAGGAATTTATCTATCTTTATTGAAAAAAGTTTTGTATTTTTGTTGCAGCTAGCAGCTATTGAAAGAATTAAAATAAGCTAATAAACAGCACAGTGATCAAAATTTTATCTAGCTCAGTCACAATAACTTTCTTATCTAGAATGCCTGCAAAAAGCTGAGATCAGAAACAACCTGGATTTAATGAGTCTCTTTTTTATTACTTTACCAAAAGGAGTCTTTTGCAAACCACAAAAAAGAATACAGTCATTAATAATTGACAAATTTTTATTTTTTTTTCTGAACTTTGGTATTGTGCTTATCAATACTGTACTTAAAGCTTTGATTTAAAAAAATATCAATCATATAACTTCCCAATCAGTTAAACGATACCATGCTACCTATATGACTCAGTGAATTATTATGGCTTTTGCATCTTGCAAATATGTTAGAAATGTTCTTGAAGCAAGTGTTAGTCCATGCTACTTTCTTTCCAAATGCAAGTTGAAATTTTCTCTTACTTGTTGTACCATAATAAAAGCTTAAATAAAACTAGATCAGCTCATCATTTTTAAAAGACTTAATTTGTTTTATATAAAACAATATGTAAAAGATGTTCAGCGTTGCCACTGGTATATAAAAAATTTTATCCAGGTTTTTAAAATTTCTTCCACGTTTGAAAAAGTACACAATTTTGGCTCTAGTTTGGTTCCAAATTAATTTTAACTTAAAATCTGTGTAAACAGTATAAAAACATAGAAAAAATACTGTGATGCTATTTTATATGTTTTTATAACAGATTTTTTTCGATCATACAAAAAATTTATAAATATGTAATAGATTTTTTTGTGTCAAAGTGAAATATAACTACTTAACATGTAAAAAATGTTTTAAACTTAAGGTTTTTCCAGGTTTGTTTCGAAATTTCTCACATTCCAGGTTTTTTAGCCAAAATTTTTAAATTCCGGGTTTTTTAGAATTTAGCTTTTGTGACAACCCTGGATATTGCTTTTTTAAGATTAAAAGAAAATAAATCCAAATAATACATACTAACTTATTAACAGGGCATATCCAAACATCTTCTGTTGTTTTCAATAATAAGGAATTTTTAAATAAACTTTTTATAGTAAGGGAAGAGATTTTTAATTTTTTAAACGATTTGCTATAAGAACTAAGCGAAGTTTTTAAAGTAACTAAAAAATAGTTCTGAACTGTTTTGAAGACTAAAGTAATTTAATTTAAGTAAGGTAAATTAAATATCTTATGGACCAACTAACAACTCCCACTAAAACCCATTCATTGTAACATTTATAATACTCATATTAGCAGTTTATATTTTAATTGTCAAAAATTCAAGTTTAAAAGCCGTTAAGATTACCTTTGTGATTTAAAGGTTAATATTAATATATTATAAAATTTAATTTTTAGAAAATGTATGGTGATTTTTAGTGTGATCAATATTCAAAAGCATCTGGAATTTATGTGTTTTATATGTTATTTAAAATTTACAATCTCATGCTGACTAAAATTTATGTGGTCATAATGTATATATATATAAACATATATAAATAAGATAGTAAGTCGATAATCTTTTTAAGTTCACAAATATTGGCTTTCTGTTGACTTTTAAGCAAGATATACTTTTCAATGTGTATACTTACAGTTGTTATTTTTATTAAACATTAAATATTAAAAAAACAATCATAAGTTAACTACTTATATTGAAAAACTATTTTTTAGATAAAGTACCGTTGAAGTAAATGTAACTTAAAAAACAAATTCTCTAGTATGCCTTCTACAAACAACAACCCTACATTCATCGTGATTGCAAAATACTACTATTAAAAATAAGTTTAACTCAAATATTTAGTTATCTAAAAAAAACACTCTACAAGCATATTAATTTTTCAAGTTTTCAAACTATCTAGACAATAAGTTTAAACTTGTAAAATAAGTATAAACTAATGATTTTGAAAATAAGAACAAGATCAGAAATTTATGACCATAAGTTTATAATTGACTTTAAAAGATTTGTTAAAAACCTAATTAGTTCAACATTGTTTATTTGTTTTAGTTTAACAAATAAAACTAGAAAACAAGTATCATTTTATCAACATTTATCTTAACTAAAAAAATATTAACTCACAACTTTACAAATGACCAAAAAGTGGCACTATCTATTTTTTTAAGGTATTTACAGAGTATGTAGAAATCATAAATGAAAATAGCAAATAACTAAAACTTTAGTAAAAAGGCTGTAATTAGAGCTAGAAATTATTTCCAGTATATAAGTCAGTTTCACTAGAAAAGTTCTTCGTGGGCCGAACACTTTAATAATTTTCCTACTTGGCCGTGTACCTTTAAAAAATTGTACTTTACAAAAAGTCTTTATATTTAAAACTACAATTAATTTTTAAAAAAATATCTCGTTTGTTAACTAAAAATAAAACTAACATCACAACTCATAATTTTAACATTAGAAAGACTTTTTAAAGAAGAAAATTTAAATCTAAGAATTCAAATGAGGCATTGGTTTTCGGGCCGTACGTAGCCCAACATACTAATCTAAATTTAAATTAGTATACCAAAGACAATTTTTCAAAACATTAAACAACATCCTGTTAGGATTATATAAATGTTTTACTTACACTACTTACAAAGTTATCTTTACCACAAGTATTATATTCCATAGAGATGGGTAAATTTTTAGTCAACGGGTCAGATGTAAAGAAAATCAGTTTCTATAGTTCTTGAATAGTTAGATTCGTTTTAATTCACAATCATCGCTTAAATATAATATGTATTTAAACTATTTAACCAATCTTATGTAACTTTTTATTCTTATATTATATTCTATTTAAAACATAAATATAGTTTTAAATCTCCCGTAATACTTAAATAATTCCTTTATTTTTCTATTTTTCGCTATTCAGTTCAAGCTCCGAAATACTTACTATAAACTTTAAAGTTCGTTTAAACGGGTCAGGTTCACCTTTCGTTGGCCGGATTTAACTTAAATTTTGTAAACATTCACAAGCCGTAAATATTCAGGTCTTGAACCGGCGCGCGGGCTGTAGAATCATTTGTCTATACATTGCCTAGTCTGAAACTTTAAAAAGAATCATTCGTAATTTCCATGTTACTTGAACTATCCGTATTACTACTTTATGTCGATAAAATTTAAGTGATAAATCTATAAAAACACTAATAAATTTTTGGTCCGATACAAAAAACTGGAAACATAGCAACAGAAATTAAAAAAAAACTTATTTTGCAAAAACTTTTTTGATAAATCTGAATATATCTGCAAGTTATTGAAATTGATAAAAAAGGAAAAAAAAAATTATTAATATAACTAAAACAACTTGTGCTATGCGTACGAATCAAAATGAAACTATATAAAATCTATTTCGAATAACTATAAAAATCCAAAACTAACTTCTGATGATAGTATATGGTGAAATAAAATAATTATACTAGCAAATGTTTTACAATGTTTTAAGTTAGAACTACTATATCTCAAATTTTTTAAAATTTGTATATTTCTAAATATAAAGTTTTTGTAAACTGTATTTTTATTTCTTTACATGTATTAAAATATAGAAAAAATATATCTGCGATGGGGGTTTTGAAATATTTAACTCTTAAAAATACTTTAAAGTGCCTTAGAAACAGTGAAAAAATTCTAAAATATTAACAATTTTATAAATGAGTAATTTTAAAATTTTTTTAAATCTAATCAAATAATTTTGATTTTTCTTACCTAACACTAAACCAAAGGAAAGTAAAAAAACATACAAAAAGTGTTTGAATATAAGCTTATAAAAAGTATTTTTTAGCAGTTGCTGAATGCCTAAATTTTGATATAAATTTTAAAATTCTTCTAGATACTTTTAAACTTCAAAACATTATTTTTATATTTATTTAGCTCATTTGTTTTAGTATGTAAACATGAAGTTAAAATAAATATTATTAATTCATCAATTTTAGAATGTTGTTTTACAATGATACTTAAATTAATATTGCTAATTACTGATAGATATATATTTTTATATTCACCTAAATTTGTTATAAAAAAGAGAAGTAGATATAAAAGAAAGCGCAAAAAAAAATTTTTTTGATGATAAAAAAACTTTAGTTAGACAAATTAATTGATTACATTCGTATAATTTTTAGAATAAAAAATTATTTTATTAGTCATTTTGTATTAAAGTCAAGCTTTAATATGTTGTCCTAGGTGACTACAGTCTTTTACTCAAAACTTTATAATATAAAATATCTTACTTGCAATACTGGGTTTCAAATAGAAGAATAATCATTTACAAAAAAATTCTAGTCAATTACTTTTTTTTACAATAAAATGTATGCCTACAGTGTGTATCTATTTAATGTCACCTACTGATTATCCTGAAAAATTAGAGTTTCTTATTTTATTTACTTATTTCTGAGAAAAGGCAATAAATATAATGAGTACAGTTTTAACTACAAAACTAAGTATTTGAACTAGTACTTAATCATAAGAATTAATCAGAACATAAAAGCTTTCGAGCGGAAAAGGTGCGCTACATTCATTAAAATTTATATCTGATATTCATCCTACTTTTAGACTCTACATCGACATATATTTTTTTTTAACTTAACACACATAGCAATATGAAGATTTTGTTTTGTCATTAAAGTCACTAAGTAATGATCATTAATTAATAAGATATTTTTATACATATATCGTTTTGCTTTTATGATGTATAGATTTATGATATAACTAGTATAAATTTATATCTAAACAGTATAAAGTATATAGGAAAATAAAAATCGGAAATTAAGATACTGATTGAGTATTAAAAAGCATTTTAGTTACTTTGGTCAGTTTTTAATTTCGGTGTTTTAGCGAAAATACGATTAATCAGGCATGAGATTTGTAAATCCAACAAAGCTAGAAATAATACTCTGGCATTCTATTAAAGTTAAAACAAACTAACAGTTATTATAAAATTATTGTCAATTTGCATATCAACTTATTATTATCTGACAACCCTACTCTAAAACAATCTAATTTTTTATAAAACTTATGATATTTTCAGTAGTTTATTATTTAGTTTAACATTTTTATGGTAGTTGCCATTTAAAAAAGAAGTAAAAAAGAAACGGGATAGTTTTTAATTAACATAATGTTTTTCTTACTTAAGGTATCTCCTACAAAGAAAAAGTAAATGTAAAAATTAACTTCATCTTAAAACTTTTGTAGCCTAATATTTTATTTTCGATAAGTAAACAAAGATGCACAAACATAGTTCCATTTGTTTACAATTTTTACGTTAAATAAATATTGTAAATCTGTAGTTTGCATTAATAGTTTTAGATATTTTAATGTATAACATTGTACGAAGGTGTTGGAACTTAAATTAAAATACATTTAAGTAAATGTTCTTTTTTGTAAATATTGTTCCTTTTTGAATAATTAATTTTGTCAGTGTTAAATTAATTTAGTTTCAAACCAATAAAATATCTATTTAATTTAGTTAATATAATAGCTTTACCTATATTTAAAAGCACTAAAAAAGTTTAAATTCATATACAAAATTTTAATAGATATAAGAACTTTAAGCTAATGTATTTTTAATTAAACTACGTTAATGGTATTCAGTAAAATATTAAATATTATATGATATGTTATTTTATTTAAACAACATAAAAAACTAAACTTATCTTAGCACAAAGTTGTCAAAATTAAATATAAATCAGATAAGCGTTAAACAAAATACCAATTAATATTATGTATGAGAATATCAAGTTATACTTGACTACTGCTTAAATTTATAAAAAAATACATTTTAAGAAAGTTTTAAGCTAATATCATTGTTCATTCAAGCGTTCAAGAGAAAGCTTTCGTTGTTATGTGTTTTACTGATGCAAGATTATTAGAGTTAATTAAGGAGAAAATAAAGTGCAGAGAAGAAATTACTGATGTAATGTTGCTAAAGTTAAGAAAGTTGCTATATAAAGCAGCCACAGAAAATAGTGAGGAATTCTAGCCACAGCCTGCTGCAATAAACATGTTATTCATGTAAATAGAATTTTATACTGTAATCTTGTACTATTTAAAGATTTTTTTTGATAGTATTGCTTTTTATATTAGCTTTTACTTAAATTCTAACTAGTTAAATTGATTTTAGTTTCATACATTTTTAAAGTATAATACTGTTAGATTGATTATTTTTTAAAGTTTAGACTACATTTAAAGTAGTTTCTAAAATATGGTATTTTTTATATATTTGTTAGTGTTTGCAATTGTTCTTTAATGCAACATATTCATTCATTGTCATGCCTAGTTTAAAATGGAGTAGCCCTAATTATTATTTAGTATCAACATTTAGTAAAACTTTAATTTCTGATTAAAGTTACTTACTTCCGTAAGTTACAACTACATCAGTTTACAATACTTGAAACTGATTGTTTACACGTTATGAGATGAAAACAACACTTAGTATAAAAGTATAGGAAAATCTTTCTTTAAACTACTGTCTTAATAATGACATACAATCTTGTTTATCAAAAATAAACTTTACCCTAGCACAAAATGTTTATATTATAAAACAAACAAGTTTTAAAAATTATCTTTGTTTATTTTCGTATCGTTTTAGTGTTATAATAATCTAGATTAACTATAAGAAAACTTAAAATGTTAGTTCAAGTGTAGCATTTATAAATATTAACCTTAAAAAACTTAAGAGTTGAATTTATAATACAAATATAAAGCTTAAAGTATTAGGTTTCTTAAATAACTGCTTAAATATTTAGCGCTTAGAAAATAGGTAGTTGTTTTAAAAAATATTTTAATCTCTATAATACTGAAAAATTTAAGTAAATTTAAAATGATATAGTAAAAGATTTTTAAGACATTGAA
Organism: Thalia democratica; assembly: GCF_965202585.1. Classification (NCBI taxonomy): domain Eukaryota; kingdom Metazoa; phylum Chordata; class Thaliacea; order Salpida; family Salpidae; genus Thalia; species Thalia democratica. The sequence goes on along the minus strand of NW_028139331.1, from coordinate 59,390 downwards.
GTTAAGCCTTACTTTTAAAATTATGTAGTAGTTAGTTAACTATTTTTAATGTTTTTTATTAAGTAATAATTTGCTTTTTTACTTTTTAGACAATGTACTAAGTAATTTCAAAAATTTTAGGATCACTTAAACTTTTAAACCTTATTAAAACAATCACAAACAACTGTTTTTAATTGTTTTTTAATTGTTCACTATATAAATTATAGTGAAAAAGTTTCTGAGCTATTTCATAGATAATTTGTAGTTTGCACTGTTAGTTTTTGATGCTTTTTGTGTAACTTTGTACGAAGGTGTTGCATATAAGATTAAAATACATTTGAATAAACTTTTTTTTTGTACTAAGGTCGATTTAAGATTATTTTGGTTTTGAGAAAAAGTATAATAGAATGGATTAGGTTGTGCACTTTATAGTTTTATCCATTTTCATAGATCAAATAGTTTGAATTTTTATTTATTTATTTGCATTTAGTAGTTTGCATAAGTTCAGATCAAATTTATATATTTCTTATTAAGCATTTTATTGTAAAGTTAAATCCGGATCAGTTTGCTTTTAAAGCTAGCTGAGAAAACAAAAGTCTTATTACAACAATATTGCAATAACCAGACTAGTAAATAAAAATACTGGTTAATATTAAAGATTTGATTGTCCAAATCAAATATCACATCTTTCACTTGTGTTACTTTTATAATTCCTATTTTACTTATTGAAAATTGAGTGCATATTGTTGAATGGTAAAGTTTTTTTATAAATACAGTATAAAATGAAGAATTTAAGTAGATTTTCTGATTCCAATTTTACCTGCTTTTTTAATATTTAACTTGAAAAACATCTTTTTTAATTAATTATATATTGTTCATAGAGAGTTTATAGTTACTTCAAAGCATATTTCTGCAATTTTTGAAGCATAATTTACCTAAATACTTTATAGCTTTTAAGCTTTTTTTAAGTCTACATTTTGATATAAATATTTTAAACTGATTATATCATATCAGCCATTAGAATTTTATTGTTACTATAGTGCCATTTTAACTTTCTTATTAAACTTAATCCTTTAATATAAACCTCTCGTTAATTTATTGATTAAAGATATTAAAATGCTGCATGTATAAAACTGTTAAGATTATGGCACTGCTATTCTATTTAAATTGTACTTGAGTATATATTTTTTTTGTTGTACGTAAAGATATAATAAAATTAGAAAACTAATGTAGTTGACTTTGACTACCTTTAAAAAAATTTAATATTCATTTTCTTATTTTGAAATGCCTAACTAAAAAATTTAACAATGTCGGTAAAAAAGAACTTATATATGGGTAAAAATGCTTAGTAGCAATAATGTCCTGGAAAGACGTTTAACTGTATCAAAGTGGTGTGTAATGACAGTGCATAATTCCTTGCATTGTCATTGTTTTAGAGAGTATTTAAAGTTGTTACGGTTGATGGCACGAGTCAATGATAATCATCTGACGTAATGTTTCAAACTAAATACTGATGCAACAACACATCAAAAAACATGACAAGCAGTTTCATGTAAGCAGTGAGTCACTTAGTTTGGTGTGCAGCTTTAAGCAACAACATATCTTGATCTTTTTTGTGAATGCTTATTGTAAGTATTTTTTGGTTTTAAAAGTGAAAATTTCAACTGGTGTTTAATTGTTTAAATAATAAGCCAGGTTTATAGTTTAATAGTTTATTAAACCTTTTACAGTTTCTTGTTTACTAAAAATTTTATTAAATTTTTAGTTTATTGTTCTAAGTCTTTTGAAATAGATTTAAATAGCTTGTTTTTTCTAATATGTTTATTATAGTAATTAATAGTTTTATATTTGCTAGTATTTCTTGTTGTGTTTTGCATAAAAGATTCATCAATTAAAACTGTCTGTCTGATATATATTAAGTAGCCTAGAGTAGCATAAAGTTTTTTATATAAAGTGTCCACTGATAATTTACAAGTTAGCACTTATAAGTAGTAAAAAGTTGTTATGTTCAACTTGGTTAGTATTAATGATAAGTTGCCTGCAGCGGGTCCTGAGTATAAGCCTGTTAGAAGGTCACCCTGCTTGCAAAAAAAGTATGAGCAAAAAGGTCAAGTTAACAATCTACACATAGAAAGTCAACCTGATCCACTGAGGCTTTAGATGTTGGCCCACCAACATCCGAAGCCCACAGGTGTACGACTTGATAACCTAAAGGTTTTTTGTGCACCAAGTCTTAGAACCAAATACTGTAAGCCTTTCTTTCTCATAAGATAAACTATAAATACAAAAACTGTTAATTACCACATAAACAATTAAATATTTTTTTCTTAAGTGTATAAAATACTTGATGATAATCATTTTGTCGTACTCTAAAGTATGTTCTTATTTGCTGTAACATAAGAATCTGATATACCATATCTTATTTCATTATTAATGTTAATAGTCTTATTTCATATAAAGTAAGTTTAATAGCTGTTAGAATTGATAAAATGTTTCTTTAGGTAATGTATTTCCTTCTAATAAATGTATAAATTTACTTTGTGTAGAGGAAGTTACTACATATATAAATTATATTACCGAATGCAGTGACGTGTCCAACTGATACAATTTGATCACGTGTACAATTAGTGATGACGTATGCAAAATAAAGCTCAAAAGTTTCTCATTACATACAGTCAGTCTGACACACACAAATTAAATTTACCGCTATGGAAACAAAAATTTTATATATGGATGTAATAAATAATAAAATTTTATGTCTAAAATTTTCATCTTTATTATTAATTGAAGATTTTTTAGGTTTTAAGTACTACTAATAACAGTTTGTTAAACAACTTTTTACTTGTTTTATGATTGAAATATATAAATTTTTAAATTTAAACACATACTGTTTTAAATGATATTAAATCAATTCTTTTGTATGTATGATTTTCATTTTGTACCAATGGTCTTATTGTATGATGTTTGGATTACATAATATACTATAATGATATATAAATAACAGAATATTTTTCAAAATAATATTTAGCAAACAAAAAGGCTTACTGAGAAAAATTAGGAAAAATTTAAGTTAACATCTACGGTATTACCTACTAGAGTTTAACTATATAGCCACTTATTTTGTACTTAATGTGAACTTCTTCTTTTAAAAATTTATTTAACTGAAATACAAAATACAACTTTTTAAAACTTTAAAAATGCAAATACAAACATTTCATACATTTAAATATACTAAAAGTTTTAAACAATTATTTAGTATTTTGAGTACATGTACAACGAAATTAATTCAAATTCAAAATATTTTTATTGAAATGTTTCTTTTTTTATAATTTTTCGCAAGTTTAAAATATTATATATATTTGAATTAATTTCTAAATAGTTATTTAGATAAATTTGATAATAAAAATTAAAAAAATAAAGATGAATCGAGTAGCTGTGGTTACTTTACTAGCAACACTTTGTTTTTTGGTTAGTTTTAAAGTTTGATCTTGGTAAAATATATTGTAAAATATGGTTAACTTGTACAAAATTGACGTCAAACTAAAAGAATCTCTTATTATTTAGTTAAAGTTTATGACAACGATAATTTTCAACACTTAAAAACTTTAAAATATTTTAACTATGTTTATCTATTTTAAGTAAGTATTTAATTATAAATTACTAACAGTATACAAAAAGTGCTCCAATAGATAGTCAACAAATTTCTGAAATATTTATTTGTGAATCTAATGGATACTTTGTAAGTAATGACATAGAAAATCCATTGAAGTCAACTCAAGATTTTTTTAACGAAAAGTACAGCACAAACATGACAGTGAGTTCAGTTTTAATTTCAACTATTACCTTTAAAATCTATAATTTTACTAATTATCTAATATTATTAGCTATTATAAAAACTAAAATACAACTATTAACTACCTAAACTTCACAAGATTTATTAAGCTCATAAATCTTGTGAGCTACATTAAATAAATTAACTAGTGAACATTTTCTTTAAAGTTGTGTATATTTTTTGCATTTGGAGCTAATAATCAAAGTAGATCGTATTCCCCATACAAATATTTCAATCTAAGTTATTTATTTTTTCATTTTTAGTACTTTCAAATTTTCGAGTACTTAATTTTATTTTTGTTATGCAAAACATCTTGTACCTTATATGTCTTAAAGTATTTAAAAAAAGTATAGATCAGTCAAAGTAAATGCATTTTTGTGTATTGAACAGCTTTATAGACAAATAATTTTAAAATACTACATTTTAAAAATTTCTAACAATTAAGTTTAAAACTAATTTGTATAAAACTATTTAAACTAAACGTAAGTTTAACACTAATTTTTTAGGTGAATCGATTCCATCTTTTTGTGAGAGCTAGAGATTCACTACCGTTTGTGCTAAGAGTAGAAGTAAAAAAGAACAAAAATGATACTTGTTTTTATAAGGGAACTAATGTTTATGATTCCTCAATAACTGCTGATATTCAACTATGTCCTGAAATGGTAAAACTAGTTGTATTTTGTTTTTTATATATTTAATTTGTAAGAAATGTTATATTTTGTAAAATTTTATAAGCTGATAAAATTAATTTAGTTAACTTGTTAATACTTAACTGATGCAGCTAAAAATACTACCGGTAAATTAATTTTAATATACTAAAAATACTAACAAAATAAATTGTTATTTTAAACTATTTATTAATTTTATAACTCAAAAACTATAATATTTATTGTAAAGATATATTTAGCAAATTGATATACTGTATATTATGTAATTAGAAAATTACCATGAACAATGGAGTTATATACAAAACACCATCTGAAAAACTAGAAAGAAATAAAAGATGGACTTCTTTTGGCGATAATACAGGTTGGCATCTTGAACAAAATATTGGTATAGAAAAATCAAAATTAACATAAGGCTTGATCATAAAAATCTGATTACCAGGCTACAAGTCTTCAGTAAATTGGAACCGGTTCGTCCTCATTTAACTAATCAGTTAGTCACAACTGTAGAACCCGCAGTCATCAATCTACAAACGGTTTATGATTCGTTTATTTGGAACAACCGTTTGCTGGTATTAATCAGTGAAGTAAGCATTGTCTTTTACCGTGCAACGTTTATTACGTTGTCCAATAGGACAATAGCGTCACTGATCAATACCAGCAGAAGTTTGCTTATTGTGAACGCACCATATAACGTTTGTAGATTGATGATTGTAGGTTTTTTGATTGCAACTGACTGATAAGTCCTAACAAGGACGAAACCGGTCTCAATCTACCGAGGGCTTGTGGTCTGATAATTGAATTTGTATGTTAAAACTTTATGTTAAACTTGAGCCTGTCTCACGAAGTACTAAAGTCCAGGCTTAGGATCTGTAGACTTTTGCCAATATTTTAGTTGATCAAAGAAAATTAAATTTACAGCATATTTTAAAGTCAAAACAAAACCTGACTTTTATTAAATTCACACAAAAAAAACAGCTGACAGCATCTACCATGCAGACGATTCAGACGTAGAAAATGCTGTTGAATATTTCAAAAGTCAACCAAAAATAGAAACTAAAGTTTTATACGTTAAATATGTGGTTGATTACAAAACTCAACAAAAACATGAATCACTTGAAGGTTTTGAAAAATGGTTATGGGCAGTACATGGCCAGGTTAGTCTTTAAAAAAATAAATTAGCAGTTTGATTTTAGTATATATTAAACGATTGTTAATTTTTTTATATAACTTTATTCTTTTTATAAACAAATATTTTTTAAAACAAAAATTACTATTGAGATTGTGACAACTATTTATTAGAAAATTTTCTAAGCAAGTTTAAAGCAAAACAGATGTTTAAGTTTATAAATACATTTATTTTTCATATAACAAACCTGCTAAATTTCTACCTGTCAATAATAAAATTGTCTATCTTTTAAGTACGCTTTTTGAACATATCTCAAAAGTACACACTTAATAGGAAATACATTAAAAAAAACCTTTTAGAAACTTTTAAAAACTCAAAAAGAAAGTAGCCAATTCAGAGTCCAACGTTTTTTACACAAAATATATTTATTTACTGTAAAAAATATTTCCTAAAAAATAGTTTTTATAGAAATTACAGCCTTAGCTTTTTACATAAAAGACCTTTAAAATCTTCTAACTTTGTAGTCTTTTATCTCCTATAAATTTATTTCAAATTTATTAGACTTTCAAGTCTTTATTCATAAACGAAAAACTAAATATGAAAAAGTGTTATTAATTTTAATATAAATGGTACAAAAAGTATTTAATAACTAATTTTAAACATGAAAGTTTAAAAATCATCTATTAATTTTACTGACTAATATAACATAATTTTTACTTCCTAAAACTTGTGGTCCGATCATTAAAGTGGTATGATCAAACCTTATATAAACTTGAGTTTGCCTCATATCATACAAAATTCCAGGCTCAGGCCGTGTAGACTTTACCCGATATTTTCTTTGATAGGAATACACAAGTAATAAGTATTTACAAAAAAATAAGTTGCTGTGTTTACTTTACTTGTAATGATGACATATTTTTTGTTTAATGTTAAAAATATTTTAGAAATAAAAAACAACTAGAAATATTTTCTAACTATGTAGAAGACTGAGATTTTAATTAAAACAGGTGGCTTACTACTATCAAAAATTTAAACGTCCATTTAAAGTAATGCTGAAAGAAATTCAATATCTTGATGAAAAAGAGGTTGTTTCTAAAGTTTAATAAACATTCATATATAAAATGTTAAAATTTGTAAACATTTTATTTCAAATTTTGTTTCTGAATTAAACAACTTTAGTTAAACAATAATAACAACTTGGTGTTTAAAAACGACACAGTCAGTCGAGATAGAAGTTAAAAAACCTATTTTGCTGCCGTTAGAAGACATTAAGCAGCTAATGATTCCATATGGTTTTCACAAAAGGATGCAATACCTCGTTGGTACTGGTTTGAGAAAGTATCACGATGTTGGACAGGTTACAATTTACATGACTGACGTAATTCCCAGCGGTAGTGGTAAGTTGTATAACTAGTTCTTATCTTGAATAACAACCGTTTTTTATTAAATGCTTTCTAACTGCTAACCGCTTTTTGTAGTTAAGTGCACTTAAAAATACTATAACAGAGTAAGATTTTCTTTATTATACAATTCAAGTTGACTTATTTAAACTAGTCTGATACTCTAATTAAAAAATTATTGCTTTTAAGTTTAACTTTACGTAGTACTTCTTAAATTTCTAACATAAAACCAGGACAAGCTAACATGATAGCGTCTGTTGGCTCAAATTATTCGGCTGCAGTAGTTGGAGTTGGAGGACAAAATATTCAGTATTCATTTATTGCTCACGCTGTCGCACACGAACTCGGTCACTTGTTAGTTGAGTGCATTTAAGAATTTAAATTGGTTTCAAATAACTTTATATTTATTTGAATGAAGATAAATATACTCATTATAAAACTACTCATTATCTTTTTTATGTGAAGTCCATTATTGGAAAAAAAATTGATTTAAATATTAACTAAATCAATACTAAATATAAAAAATACTAGATTAAAATTAAATAATAATAAACAAATCTTCTTAAATGTTTTTTATTTTTTACCTAGTAAATAATAATCTAATTCTTACGTAATAATTTTAAGTTTTATAAATGTTTATTATTTATATTAATATATTTATTAATATTGCTTTTGGTTGTACAGTACACAATAAACTAAAAAATTGAGACAAAAAAAAAACTTTATTAGGAAAGAAAAAAGAGTATTTAAAAAAAATAAATCATTTCATACAGAAAAAAACACCAATAAAAGTAATAACGTAATGTCATTTGACGTTGTTACAATATATAGGTCTACAGTAAGAGATCTATTTTAGGAGTTATTTTTTAATGTATGCTTATTTAAGTTAATGTGCTTTTTTGTCTATTTTAAAGAACTATTTTATTTTACAGAAGTTATTATATAATTTACTTTTTGAGTATTATTAAAAAAGGTTATCCAAAGTTATTTGAGCTCAGTTTGCAGTAAAATTCCAAATAACATTCCCTTTCTGTTAACATCAATCATACAACTTACACTTTTATTAAATTTGAATACAGCTCATGTCTTGAAATTAAAAAAAAAAAGTTTTTATAAAAAACTATGAGTTTAAAACTTTATCAGGTTTAATTTAAGTAATAAAGCTTTAGTTTTATGAAAATTCTGGAATAAAAAAAAGAAAAATTATTTCAAATGTCATTCAAATTCCTTCGTTTTTGATAATACTATTTAAAGCTCTATTAAAAACAGACTAGGATTACATCATACTTTTGTGAAATGTGGAATACCGATTCATACAACTGGATACATTATGGACTATGTCGAAGAACATGGAACTTGTGAAAAGGTTGATTGGTCTGACTGTAACAGAAAAATGTTTGATTTCTACCTCAAGTTAGTTGAATAGAGACTTCTTAAAGTTTTTAGTTGAAAAATAAAGTTTTATTCTAAATTGGATTTTAAAACCGTATTAAAAAATCAAAATTTTGATAAGTACAATTAGATAAGTGGCTGTAATAAAATTTCTTGATCGGTTACAACGGGTAGTTTTATTCTTCTTTCTTAAATTTCTAAAACATGACGTGTTGAATTTCTTATTTACGTTACAAAAATTTGAGAGTGATTTTCAGTTGATCTATATACTTAACCTTAACAACTTATAAATTCGTAAATGAGCAGATTTGCTTCAAAAAAAAAGTTCAACTTGTAACTTAGTTATTAAAAACAGAAAATACATTGATAATAATTATCTGAAAAATGACGACGGAAAAGATTATTTTACTCCACCTATGCCACCTACTAAATATCCTGGAACTGGCATCAGTTTTGATAATCAGTGTAAACTGGCAAATCCTACATATGTAAACCACGAAGATGTAAGATACTTGTTGCGTGATTTTTTCAACTTATTTTGTGTAAAATTATAAACTAAAACACCTAAAACTTACATAACTTGGCTTTTTTTTAATAAAATGGTAAACTAATTCAAATTGTTAACCCTTTTTAACTGCAACACTTTGATGGTTAACGCGATACTATTGTTTTCTTTCTAGTTTTACGGTTCAAATTTACTAACAGTACAACTCTTGTTCATACTTGGTTTGCAGTAGAAGATTTTGGTTTGAAGATATTTATTACAATATGATTAGACAAAGCTTTCCTAATAGTGATTGGAAGAATTGGAATAAAGTAGCCATGTTTTACGTCTATGATGTTTTGCAGGGAACTAAATGCGGAGAAAATTCGGTAAATAGTTACAATATTTATTATTTTTATTATTAATAATTTCGTGA
>NW_028139331.1:0-49973 GCF_965202585.1 Thalia democratica | reverse complement strand
CAATAATCATACTATAAGATCATTGGTACAAAATGAAAATCATACATACAAAAGAATTGATTTAATATCATTTAAAACAGTATGTGTTTAAATTTAAAAATTGTATATATTTTAATCATAAAACAAGTAAAAAGTTGTTTAAACAAACTGTTATTAGTAGTAGTTAAAACCTAAAAAATCTTCAATTAATAATAAAGATGAAAACTTTAGACATAAAATTTTATTATTTATCATATCCATATATAAAATTTTTGTTTCCATAGCGGTAAATTTAATTTGTGGGCGTCAGACTGACTGTATGTAATGAGAAACTTTTGAACTTTATTTTGCATACGTCATAACTAATTGTACACGTGATCAAATTGTATCAGTTGGACACGTCACTGCATTTGATAAGTTAATTTTTTTACATATTGTAACTTTCTCTACACAAAGTAAATTTATACATTTATTAGAAGGAAATACATTAACTAAAGAAACATTTTTATTAACTCTAACAGCTATTAAACTTACTTTATATGAAATAAGACTATTAACATTAATATTGAAATAAGATATGGTATATCAGATGCTTATGTTACAGCAAATTAGAACATACTTTAGAGTACGACAAAATGATTATCAACAAAAATTTTATATACTTAAGAAAAAATATTTAATTGATTATGTGGTAATTAACAGTTTTTGTGTTTATAGTTTATCTAACGACAAAGAAAGGCTTACAGTATTTAGTTCTAGGACTGGTGCACAAAAAACCTTTAGGTTATCAAGTCGTACACCTGTGGGCTTCGGATGTTGGTGGGCCAACATCTAAAGCCTCAGTGGGTCAGGTTGACTTTCTATGTGTAGATTGTCTACCTTTTTCATACTGTTTATACGTTTTCTGCAAGCAGGGTGACCTTCTAACAAGCTTATACTCAGGACCCGCTGCAGGCAACTTATCATTAATACTAACCAAGTTGAAGATAACAACTTTTTACTACTTATAAGTGCTAACTTGTAAGTTATCAGTGGACACTTTATATAAAACACTTTATGCTACACTAGGCTACTTAGTATATATCAGACAGACAGTTTTAATTGATGAATCTTTTATGCAAAACACAACAAGAAATACTAGCATATACAAAACTATTAATTACTATAATAAACATATTAGAAAATACAAGCTATTTAAATCTATTTAAAATACTTAGAACAATAAACTAAAAATTAAATAAAATTTTTAGTAAACAAGAAACTGTAAAAGGTTTAATAAACTATAAACCTGGCTTAAGTATTTAAACAATTAAACACCAGTTGAAATATTTATTTTTAAAACAAAACAGTACTTCAATAAGCATTCACAAAAAAGATCAAGATATGTTGTTGCTTAAAGCTGCACACCAAACTAACTGACTCACTGCTTACATGAAACTGCCTGTCATGTTTTTTGATGTGTTGTTGCATCAGTATTTAGTTTGAAACATTACGTCAGATGATTCTCATTGACTCGTGCATTCAACTGTATCAACTTTAAATACTCTCTAAAACAATGACAATGCAAGGAATTTTGCACTGTTAACTTTGATACAGTTAAACGTCTTTCCAGGACATTATAGCTACTAAACATTTTTACCCATATATAGGTTTTTTTCCACCGACATTGTTAAATTTTTTAATTAGGCATTTTAAAATAAGAAAATGAATATTAATTTATTTTAAAGGTAGTCAAAGTCCACTACATTATTTTTCTAATTTTATTATATCTTTATGTACAACAAAAAAAATACACTCAAGTACAATTTAAATAGAATAGCAGTGCCATAATCTTAACAGTTTTATACATGCAGCATTTTAATATCTTTAATCAATAAATTAATGAGAGGTTTATATTAAAGCATCAAGTTTAATAAGAAAGTTAAAATGGCACTATAGTAACAATAAAATTCTAATGGCTGATATGATATAATCAGTTTAAAATATTTATATCAAAATGTAGACTTAAAAGAAGCTTAAAAGCAATAAAGTATTTAGGTCAATTATGCTTCAAAAGGTGCAGAAATATGCTTTGAAGTAACTATAAACTCTCTATGAACAATATATAATTAATTAAATAAGATGTTTTTCAAGTTAAATATTAAAAAAGCAGGTAAAATTGGAATCAGAAAATCTACTTGAATTCTTTATTTTATATCTTTTTGTATTTATAAAAAAACTTTACCATTCAACAATATGCACTCTATTTTCAATAAGTAAAATAGGAATTATAAAAGTAACACAAGTGAAAGTTGTGATATTTGATTTGGACAATCAAATTTTTAATATTAACCAGTATTTTTATTTACTAGTGTGGTTTTTGCAATATTGGTGTAATAAGACTTTAGTGTTCTCAGCTAGCTTTAAAAATAAACTGATTCGCATTTAACTTTACAATGCTTAATAAGAAATATATAAATTTGATCCGAACTTATACAAACTACTAAATGCAAATGAATAAATAAAAATTCAAACTATTTGATCTATGAAAATAGATAAAACTATAAAGTGCACAACCTAATCCATTCTAACATACTTTTTCTCAAAACCAAAATAATCTTAAATCGACCTTAGTACAAAAAAGAAAGTTTATTTAAATGTATTTTAATCCTAGTTGCAACACCTTCGTACAAAGTTAGACAAAAAATATCAAAAACTAAAAGTGCAAACTACAAATTATCTATGAAACAGCTCAGAAACTTTTTCACTATAATTGATATAGTTAATAATTAAAAAAAATTAAAAACAATTGTTTGTGATTGTTTTAATAAGGTTTAAAAGTTTAAGTAATCCTAAATTTTTTGAAATCACTTAGTACATTGTCTAAAAAATAAAAAAGTAAAATATTACTTAATTAAAAACATTGAAAATAGTTAACTAACTACTATATAATTTTAAAAGTAAGGCTTAACTTTAATTTTTAAAAAGCTTTTACTATATCATTTTAAATTTACTTAAATTTTTCAATATTATAGAGATTAAAGTATTTTTTAAAACAACTACCTATTTTCTAAGCACTAAATATTTAAGTAGTTATTTAAGAAACCTAATACTTTAAGCTCTATATTTGTATTATAATTCAACTCTTAAGTTTTTTAAGGTTAATATTTATAAATAATACACTTGAACTTACATTTTAAGTTTTCTTATAGTTAAACTATATTATTATAACACTAAAAAGATACGAAAATAAACAAAAATAATTTTCAAACTTTGTTTGTTTTATAATATAAACATTTTGTGCTAAGGTAAAGTTTATTTTTGATAAACAAGATTGTATGCCATTATCAAGACAGTAATTTAAAGAAAGATTTTCCTAAATTTTTATACTAAGTGTTGTTTTCATCTTATAACGTGTAAACAATCAGTTTAAAGTATTGTTAACTGATGTAGTTGTATTGTAACTTACGGAAGTAAGTATCTTTAATCAGAAACTTAAGTTTTACTAAATGTTGATACTAAATTATAATTAGGGCTGATCCATATCAAACTAGGCATGACAATGAATGAATATGTTGCATTAAAGAACAATTGCAAACTTTAACAAATATATAAAAAATACCATATTTTAGAAACTACTTTAAATTTAGTCTAAACTTTGAAAAATAACCAATCTAACAGTATTATACTTTAAAAATTTATGAAACTAAAAACAATTTAACTACTTAGAATTTAAAAAAAAGCTAATATAAAAAGCAACACTATCAAAAAAAATCTCTAAATAGTACAAGATAATAGTATAAAATTCTATTTACATGAATAACATGTTTATTGCAGCAGGCTGTGGCTAGAATTCCTCACTATTTTCTATGGCTGCTTTTATATCAACTTTCTTAACTTTAGCAACATTACATCAGTAATTTCTTGTCTGCACTTTATTTTCTCATTAATTAACTTTAATAATCTTGCATCAGTAAAACACATAACCAAGAGAGCTTTCTCTTGAACGCTTGAATGAACAATGATATTAGCTCAAAACTAAATACTAAAACAAATGAGCTAAATAAATATTAAAATAATGTTTTGAAGCTTAAAAATAACTAGAGGAATCCTAAAACTTATATCAAAATTTAGGCATTCAGCAACTGCTAAAAAATATTTTATAAGCTTTTATTCAAATTTTTTTTGTTTGTTATTTTGCTTTCCTTTGGTTTAGTGTTAGGTAAGATAAATCAAAATTATTTGATTAAATTCAAGAAAATTTTAAAATTACTCATTTAAAAAATTGTTCATATTTTAGAATTTTTTTACTGTTTCTAAGGCACTTTAAAGTATTTTTAAGAGTTAAATATTTCAAAACCCCATCGCAGATATATTTTTTCTATATTCTAATACATGTAAAGAAATAAAAATACAGTTTACAAAAACTTTATATTTTGAAATATCCAAATTTTAAAAAATTGGTGATATAATGGTTCTAATTTAAAACACCTATAAAACATTTGCTAGTATAATTTTTTTTTTCACCTTATACTATCATCAGAAGTTAGTTTTGGATTTTTAAAGTCATTTTAAATAGATTTTATATAGTTTCATTTTGATTCGTACGCATTGCACAAGTTGTTTTAGTTATATTAATAGTTTTTTTTTCCTTTTTTATCAATTTCAATAATTTGCAGAAATATTTTCAGATTTATCAAAAAAGTTTTTGCAATTTTTTTTTTTGTTGCTATGTTTCCAGTTTTTTGTATCGGACCAAAAATTTATTTTTATTTTATAGATTTATCACTTAAAACTTATCGACATAAAGTAGTAATACGGATAGTTCAAGTAACATGGAAATTACGAATGATTCTTTTTAAAGTTTCAGACTAGGCAATGTATAGACAAATGATTCTACAGCCCGCGCGCCGGTTCAAGACCTGAAAATTTACGGCGTGCGAATGTTCACAAAATTTAAGTTAAATCGGGCTAGCGAAAGGTGAAACCTGACCCGTTTAAACAAACTTTAAAGTTTACAGCAAGTATTTTGAAACTTGAACTGATAAGTAAATTTCAAGGAAATATGTGTAAGTTTTACAGGAGATTTAAAACTAGATTTATGAGAAAATAAATTACATAAGATTGGTTAAATAGTTTAAATACATATTGTATTTAAGCGATGATTGTGAATTAAAACGAATCCAACTATTCAAGAGCTATAGAGACTGATTTTCTTTACATCTGGCCCGTCGATGAAAAATTTACCCGTCTCAATCGAATATAATATTTGTGGTAAAGATAACTTTGTAAGTAGTGGAAGTAAAACATTTATATAATCCTAACAGGATATTGTTTAATGTTTTGAAAAGTTGTCTTTGGTATACTAATTTAAATTAGTTTGTTGGGCTGCGTACGGCCCGCAAACCAAAGCCTTATTTAAATTCTTAGATTTAAATTTTCTTTTTTAAAAAGTATTTCTAACGTTAAAGTTATGAGTTGTGATGTTAGTTTTATTTTTAGTTAACAAACGTGATACTTTTTAAAAATTTAGTTGTAATTTTAAATATAAAGACTTTTTGTAAAGTAAAACTTTTTTAAAGTACACGGCCAAGTAGGAAACTTATTAAAGTGTTCGGCCCACGAAGAACTTTTCTAGTGAAACTGACTTATATACTGGAAAGAATTTCCAGCTCTGCACAGTGGGCTGAAACCGGGGATCAAGCGGCCATTGACATAAAACTGTCATAAAAAGCAGTATAATACAATTTAAAGTTACACTTAGTGTTACAATATGAATACTGTTTGTTTTTATTTAAAAAATAGTTAAAATTTTAATTTCTAATGAAACTTTAAAGAAAGAAACTTAAAAAATAGGAAAGAATAATTGGCTACCTCAAGAGAGTCACATTTACTTCCATTTTAGTTTAAATATAAATGAATTTTCAATATAAAGCCGGGTGAAACTATACTCTAAATACAGTTTATTTTTAATTTAATGCTGTTCTGTGTATATCAAAGTTTGTATTATTAAAAATATAACATTTGTACTAGTTTATCAAAAGAAAAAAAACCGTAAACATTTTGAACAAAAAAATATTTATTCGTTGCAAAACAGTGCAAAAAACAAAATAATTTAGCCTGTGATTAAAAAAAAGTACTTTAAATTTACTAGAACATATAAGTCAAACAGTAAGTTCTTAAAACTTCTTTGAAATTAAGTTTCTATAATAAATAAATCACTCTATTCAGTAGCACAAAGCATATGTAACAACGTTTCCCATTCTGAACTACATGATGAAATTTTTTCATCTAGCTGCAAACAACTTCGCGCAGTATGTCCAACTTCCTTACAATAAGTGCAATTCAGTCTGTCTAAAGTGTTGTTAACATCGTAGTCACTCTTGTCCCATAATCGATTTAAACAATATGTTAAATTTTACTTGAAAAATACATTCTGTACTGTCTTAGAAACTTGTTGTTAGCATCCAGTCCACTTTCGGAGTAATTTAGCAAACCTCTACCGTTGTTTTGGTCTGATTTTATAATCTGAACATGTACATAATAATGTTACTAGTGTCAGCATTATTTTTTTGATTGAAAATAGATTGACCACCACTTCCATCCAAGCCATCATGAACTTTTAAATGTATTTCTTCTAAATTTTCTAGCTTTGATAGAGTTATTGTTTTTAACAACTGGTAGGCAGATTTTTCTAAAGCTTTTTATAATCAACTTTAATACCTTTGTATGGATCTTGCAGTTTTTCAAGTGGTGGTCTTTTTTCTTTTCTATATTCGTTAAGTTTATCATAAACTGGAAGGATGTCATGACCATCGTTTTTAAGAAGCAGCCTAATATCAATTTACATTCTCTTAGTCATTTTTTCAGCTATTAATATGGCAAGTGCTGTTGACATGCTAACTTTATTGCTAACTTTGGCTTCCTGCTGAATTAACTTTCTTCCAACATCAGCTGCAGCCTTGTCATGTAAATATTGACTTTTCAATCCTAAAGCATACATTTTTGGTGGTGTGACGCCTTCTTCACTGGCAATTTCAGTTTTTGTGCTAGTAAATGAAAATAGGCGTCTCCGTTGCGTTCTTGGAGCAGCTTCATCTAAGGGAAGTTTTTTACTAAATTTAGAATATGAAGATTTTTAAATAACTATTTTCTCGACTACATTTCTATCTGTGCTATGTAATTTTTTATTGTTTTTATGGATAGTTTTGTATTCTTTGAATAGCTTATCTAGATCTTCTTTAACTTTAGATTTGCTAGATTTTGAAAGTTCAAGCTTGTCTATCACTTCATCAGCAACAGCGTCAAAGTTAGGCTTAGTTTGAAACTGTGGTTTGTGGTTTTTGAATAGTTCGTATATTTCGATGTTAGATAAACTATCCATATTACTGCTAGGTTTAAATAAGTTATAGTAACAAATCTACAAAAAATATATTAATTTAATCAGATGCAATACTCTGGCTATCTTGTATCATAAATAAAAACACTACTTTTACCAAAACTACTATAATAACTTCAGTACTACAAAACCTTAAATTTGCTAAAATAGTAAAAAAAAAACTATTTCAATAACTAAAACATATGCTAAGCTACCATGTTTTGACCAATACTAACTGTTCTCATCATTCTTTGAGCTTAAATGATCTGTAAACAAAAGTAAGTGAATCTATACACATTTTGAACCTTCTAGAACATACAAAATGGTCTTTTTTGTCATAGTGACAACAAGGGATAGGATATTATATCAAATTTTTTAACGGAAATATCGCTTGTAAAAACCTAAAAAAATAGTTGTATTTCACATAATAAATTTGTCTGTAAATTTGTATATAGAATCCTTGTCATTTTTACTTACTTATAAAAAAAAATTATGTTGGTTGTACGGTGGCAAATAGAGAAAATTAATCCTCAAGAATACCCTAAATTGCCAGAAAATCATCGATGAATTTTCGGCGAGTTAAGAAGATTTTTTAAATGAGAAATAATATACTTTTACATTTAAATATTCAAAAAATTTTGACTTTTTTCAATTAACACTAAACCAAAGAAATGAAAAAACTTAAAAAAAGGTATTTGTATAAAAGCTTTTAAGGTGTTTTTTAACAGTAGATGTAGACCTTAATTTTGACAAAAATTAAAGCATTTTTCGAGGCTTTTTAAAACTTAAAAAAGCAAAATTTGGCTACATTTAAGCTTACATAACTTTTAGTATACTTTAAGCAGAACAGAAATAATCCCAGTTTTTAAAAGACGAAACCCCGCTCTAAACAATTGAATAAAAATCTTGCTGTTTAGTCGCAAAAATAGTCAATGGCCATTTGCCAGCCCACTGTGCTCTGATTAAAGCCTTTTTACTAAAAGTTTTAGTTATTTGCTTTTTTCATTTATGATTTCTACATACTCTGTATATACCTTAAAAAAAATAGATAGTGCCACTTTTTTGTCATTTGTAAAGTTGTGAGTTAATATTTTTTAGTTAAGATAAATATTGATAAAATGATACATGTTTTCTAGTTTTATTTGTTGGACTAAAACAAATAAACAATGTTGAACTAATTAGGTTTTTTAATAAATCTTTTAAAAGTCATTTATAAACTTATGGTCATGAATTTCTGATCTTGTTCTGATTTTTAAAAGCATTAGTATATACTTAGTCTAGGTAGTTTTTAAAACTTACAAAATTAATATGTTTGTAGAGTGTTGTTTTTTAGATAACTAAATATTTGAGTTAAATTTATTTTAATAGTAGTGTTTTGCGATCACAATGAATGTAGGGTTGTTATTTGTAGAAGGCATACTAGAGAATTCGTTTTTAAGTTATATTTACTTCAACGGTACTTTATTTAAAAAATAGTTTTTCAATATAAGTAGTTTAGTTATGATTGTGTTTTTAATATTTAATGTTTAATAAAAATAACAACTGTAAGTATACACATTGTAAAGTATATCTTGCTTAAAAGTCAACAGAAAGCCAATATTTGTAAAGTTAAAAAGATTATCGACTTTCTATCTTATTAATATATGTATTTATATTTATATATACATTATGAAACATAAATTTTAAGTCAGCATGAGATTGTAAATTTTAATAACATATAAAACACCTAAATTCCAGATGCGTTTTGAATATTGATCATACTAAAAATCACCACACATTTTCTAAAAATTAAATTTTATAATATATTAATACTTAACCTTTAAATCACAAAGGTAATCTTAACGGCTTTTAAACTTGAATTTTTGGCAATTAAAATATTAACTGTTAATATGAGTACTGTAAATGTTACAATGAATGGGTTTTAATGGGAGTTGTTAGTTGGTGCATAAGATATTTAACTTACGTTACTGAAATGAAAATTACTTTAGTCTTCAAAACAGTTCAGAACTATTTTTTAGCTACTTTAAAAACCTTCGCTTAGTTCTTATAGCAAATCGTTTAAAAAATTAAAAATCTCTTCCTTTACTATAAAAAATTTATTTAAAAATTCCTTATAATTGAAAACAACAGAAGATGTTTGGATATGATCTGTTAATAAATTAGTATGTATTATTTAGATTTATTTTCTTTTAATCTTGAAAAAGCAATATCCAGGGTTGTTACAAAAGCTAAAATTCTGAAAAACCCGGAATTTGAAAATTTCGGCTAAGAAACCTGGAATTTGAGAAATTTTGAAACAAAACCTGGAAAAACCTTTAATTTAAAACAGTTTTTACATGTTAAGTAGTTATATTCCACTTTGACACAAAAAATCTATTATATAGTTATGAATTTTTTGTATGATCGAAAAAAATAAACTGTTGTAAAAACATTTAATATAGCTTCACAGTATTTTTTCAATGTTGTTATACTGTTTTACACAGATTTTAAGTTGAAATTAAGTTGAAACCAAAGTTAGAGCCAAAATTGTGTACTTTTTTAGACGTGGAAGAAATTTTAAAACCTGAAGAAAAATGTTTATATACCAGTGGCAACGCTGAACATCTTATACATATTTTTTACTTTAAACAAATTGAGTCTTTTAAAAATGTTGAGCTGATCTAGTTTTATTTAAGCTTTTATTAATAGTACAACAATTAAGAGAAATTTCAACTTGCATTTTGGAAAGGAAGTAGCATGGACCAAAGCTGGCTTCAAGAACATTTCTAACATATCTTCAAGATGCAAAAGCCATAATAATTCACTAAGTCATATAGGTAGCATGGTATCGTTTAACTGATTGGGAAGTTATATGATTGTTATTTTTTTGAATCAAAACTTTAAGTACAGTATTGATAAGCACAATATCAAAGTTTAGAAAAAGATAAAAAGTTGTCAATTATTAATGACTGTATTCTTTTTTGTGGTTTGCAAGAGACTCCTTTTTGTGAAGTAATAAAAAAGAGACTAATTAAATCCAGGTTGTTTCTGATCTCAGCTTTTTGCAGGCACTCTAGATAAGAATATTAGTAACCACCTGGAAAACAGTTCAGTGAAAAAACGAAATTCAGCTACAATACAGAATGAAATACTTTAATGTTTTCTTCAAATTTATAAAACAAAGTTATTGCTCAAGTCAGTGAAGCACCTTTCGTAGCTGAAATTGATGATGAAACCACAGACGTTTCTGTCATTAATCAGTTATCATGAGTCGTTACAATAGATATATACACCACTGCAAAGTTGTAGAAATATTTTGAGGATTCTTCCAACCAGACAGAATCAATGATGGTAGAATAGAAAATGTTATTCTGACTGAGCTAGATAAAACTTTGATCACTGTGCTGTTTATCAGCTTATTTTAATTCTTTCAATAGCTGCTAGCTGCAACAAAAATAAAACACTTTTTTTCAATAAAGATAGAAAATTCCTACTTATTCTTCAAAGTCACCAGAAAATAGACGTGGTGTTATCTTCTTGAAGTACAACCAGGTGGAATTACAATTCAAAAACTCTTCTCAGAGTTTCAATCAAAAAACAGGAATTACTTACAGGATTCAATTTTATTATAGATAAGCAAGACCATTTCGGTTTTTTGACGATAGCTGCCGTAGAAATGTACGTAAATAATTTAAATGATGAAAATATAAATTTTTTGCTGAAATTATTTTCAGAACTTGTGCCTGCAGTTGAAATTCCGTATGATGTCTTGCAATGCACAAACTTAACTGTTCAAAAATTTGAACAGCATTTGGAAACTTTTTAAGCTGCAGTAAATAGTATAAGAAATTCAAGTAGTACAAGTAGTGTTCTTCTCAGCTAAAGAAGCCTGTAGTAATGTCAGCTTCAATATTACTGAAAGGTGTAAGTTTTCAGTGCATTTGAAAATTTCTTAGTTATTTTTAGCCTAACATTTTACTATTTATAATTCATGTTTTACTTTAGAACTTATAAAAACAGTTAAGAAGTTTTATCCTGTGGTTTAATGTAAACATTCAGAAATACAACTAAAAACTTTTAAAGACGTAAACAAATACACCAGAATGGTTTAGTGAAAATACTGTTATATCTCAAAGTACGTAACCTGACTAAAACATTTAACGAAACTGCAAAGTTTCTTTGAACTTTGATAACAGTACCCATGAGTAAAAAAACTGAAAGAACATTTCATACTTTGAAATAAAAAAACCATTGGCAGCCAAGGTTAATTTCTTTAATTGTAATTCTAATGGTAGGGACTTGATTAAAAACTGTACTACTTTCAAGGAGACATTGATGGAAACATTTATCAATCAGAAGAAGCGAAGAATTATTTTTAGTTACAAAGGTGAAAAGTAAGCGACTAAATACTTTGTTTTCTTAAGTTAGAACTTTATGTTTAGTTTTTCAGTAGTAATTTATTGAATTCTTTAACAAACAAAGAAAAATTTTCTTTAAAAATCGTAGTTTGTACATAATTCATTTTTTTGGTTGTAGACTTTTTAATTTACTTGCCAAGCTTTGCTTGTTTTACTTAAAAGTTTTTTTACGTAGTCAAACCTTTCTTTTTCTAATAAGTTAATTTTAAGTAATTTTAAGTATAGAATGGTATTTCTTTTAACATTCAGTAGTAAATGACAATTGTTTTCTGTACGAGTAAATTAAGTTTTCCTTTAATATTTATTTTGTATAGTTTTTAATATACTCGCCAAGTCTTATTAGGTATTCTTTTTTTTTGTTAGTTATTAGTAACTAAATAATTTTCGTTAAGTGTTTTAGCTAGTACTTTTTAAGTAACTTTGAGTTAAAATAAAAATTATTATAGTAACTGTATTTTGTGGAAACGGGTCACTTTTGCACGAGGGGACACTTTTGTACGTAGACATTTTTACACGAAGGGTCGCTTTTACATAAGGGGACAATTTTGCACGGCAACACTTTTGCGCGAACGTAACTTTAGCACGACGGGATACTTTTGCACGAATGCTTTGAATGCATTTTAAAAGTGTACTTATACCATTAAAGACCAATTTCGTTTATTAAAAAACTCCTGTCACGGAAACATATTTATATTACGAAATGACCATTTTATCATTACTATTTATAAAGCTGAAGCAAATATACTCATTTAATACATTACTTAAAACATGTAAAAGTACTCTAAAATTTTTACAAATTAAGTTTCTAAGGATAATTTTTTAGTTATGTTAGATTTATTTGTGTATTTTTAAAACTAAAAAAAAATTTTAAAGATGATTAATAATGTTTTTATGTTATTAAGATAACTTATTTTTTTTTCTATGTTAATTTATGTTAAACTACAATAAATCATAAAATTTATGATAAATGTTTGCCTTTAACAACAAACCGGTTTGGGATATTGTCTTCAAACTATGGTTTTCAAATCTTATTTCACACAGTGAGGCTAATTCAGGCTTGTTCACGCTTTTAGTACTTAGAATTTGATGTGTAAAAATTTCAGGCTAGGTTGATGTTGTTTTGAGACACTTATGTTGTTTTTCATAAAACTTATAACATAATTTCTTACAAACTAAAAATATATAGCCTACAACTTACTTTTCATCAAAAGAATAATTTATTAAAATGAGTAGATAAAATATTTTAAGTTTTTACAGCTAGACTTTTAACTAAAAATTGCTAGTTGGCTGGGCTTGATTATTTTTTATCTAAAACATTTGAATTTTATAAAATTTTAAAAATTATTCAAAGTGTTTTTGTAGATATAAAAATATGCCAGGGGCTGCTCAAGTTGTCTCTTTAAGTTATACTAAGTTTAAGTAAATATTATTCAAACATTTTTGTGCTACCAAAAAGTATATAGATATATAATCATAAAAGTTAACATTATTTACAAAAAATATTTTTGAATATTAAGTAAGCATGTTAATTTTTAATAATCTGATTGTTAAAATTAAATGTGCGTTTATGTTAACAACAAAATCTTTCACTAAATTAAATACTTTTTTATTGAAAATGTAAGTTTATTTAAACAATTTGTTAGCAAGAGCTTATATCTATTTTAGAAATGTTTAGGTGAAAAATATTTTATTAAAAGCATGTTCTAGTGTTTTTTCAGCTTGATGTATTTTCTATTTTATTTTTTCATAACAAGATTAGTGCAAGTTACAAATTTTAGTCACTAGTAGGTTTAAGTTGAAAAAAAAATTGCCACTAAAATGTGATAGTAAATAAAATACTTAATTTGCTTTAAACAGTTATGAAAATAAGCTTTTTAATCTAGAGTGATTCGGAAAATATTTTTTAGTTAAGACAAATAATTTTATAGTTTTTTTCCTATGGAAACACAGTCACGAGGAACCAGTACAAGGAGCCACCTAAGTTAAAAATAATGTATTTCTAACATTTCAACTAAAATGTTATTATAAAAATTAAACTTTTTGTTATAAGATGACATTTTTTAAAGGCTTTGTATTTTTAGAAAAAACCGACCGTTTTTTTGAATATTTTAATTTAGATATTTAAGCAATTAATCTTAATAAATAGTATCTACATCTATCATGTATCAAAAACTATTTTTAAGTTTAGATGTTTCTTTAAGTAACAACTTTTTAGGTAAGGTGATTAGTATTTAATTTTAAATCAATTATGTGTTTAGTGTTTTAAAAATAAGACGATACTTTTTAAACTAGAAAATAATTTAAAACAAAATGGATACGGACTGTTGTGAATGTTTATAAGATGATGCCTTCTGTCATAAGTTTGAGCATGAAGGCAAGCCTGTTTGCGTGAATTTTGACTCTGTTGAAGACATGGGTATGTTTTAATTTTATGTTTTATTTTATTTAATTAATGCCTAATGTTAATAACTTTCTTTAAGTATAAGTTTGGTCAGTTGCGACAAGTTTTGTTGATTTTTTTATTTGAGGGAGCATAAAAATTACTTATTTTAACAAAAAAACCGTAACTTAAAAATTAGACAAAATTTTTTAAGAACTTATTTAAATTACTTTATTTAAATCAGGGTTTCTAAAACATTTTTTCAAAAGGCCCACTTTAGAGAAATTAAAAAAGCTATGATATTTAAAAAGCTAAATATGGCCCCCTCCAAGAACATTTCTCAAGAAACTATCATTAGACCCAAGAAAACCTTCTTTTTTTGCTCTTCACATCAAATTCAGAATATCTAGTGTAAGTTTCAAATTAAGACCTCATAGCCCCCTGTGGCCCCTTTGCTGCTCATGGCCCTCAAAGGGTCCTTTTTGCCCGGTTATGGAAACCCTGATTTAAATAAGTTTTAAAAAGATAAAATTTCTAAGCTACTGTTCTAAAAATTACTGCTTTATTTTAAAATAGTTATTT
Source organism: Thalia democratica (assembly GCF_965202585.1). NCBI lineage: Eukaryota > Metazoa > Chordata > Thaliacea > Salpida > Salpidae > Thalia > Thalia democratica. The sequence continues at coordinate 35,278 of NW_028139331.1, read as the reverse complement.
TTAACTTAGAATTTGTTTTTTGAAATATTTTAATAAACTTTTCTCCACTTATTACTCCAGCACATGAAGCCAGCAGTAAAAATTCTTCTCTAACTATTGTAGCTATCGTTGGCACTGTAATGTTGGTGGTCATTATGTACGTGGTGTATCAGGTTTTCAAGAAAAAGAAAAAGTTAGTTAGAAATTTCTTTAAATAAAATTGTTTTCAACATTATAGAAAAATGTAAGTTTATATGAGTCATCTAGCAAAGCCAACGAGTAAGTTTGATTAAAATGTGTTTGTTGTGAGTTGTACAACTAGTAAAATATTATTTTTTATACTTATGTAGTGTATTTTCTAGTGTTGACTCTAAAGCTTTATGTAACACAGTTACAATTTACAAACCAGTCTTACCAATGTACAATCAAGATGCTTATTATGGAACACGCGACGGAATTCAAATGAGTAACTACAACGATCAAGCAATTTCTGCATTCAATAGTCCTAAAAGGTTTTTTTAACCTTGTTAAGTCCTAGCTAGAAATTTAACATACATACACGAAAGTACAAAAATTTCTAAAACTAAAACTTCAAAGTGTATAAATAGTTTTGTAATTTAACTTAATAAAGTTTAATTTATATACATACATATATGTGTATATAATGTATTCATGGTTTAACCGTAATGATTAAAACTAAGTGTACCCAATAAATAAAATAGCTAATTTCGTTTTTACTTTAGTAATAGTTTTTTTCTAGTTGCATTTCTTAAAGTTTAACAGGATTCATAACAAATGTTGTTTCTAAATATGAAAATTGAATAATTACCAAAAAAAATTGTACAACTTTTCGTAGGAGTTATAGTTTGCTTTGACGAGTCCATACTAAAAATTCCTGAAGAAGATTTTCATTAAATCATTCCATTTATTAATAAAAAAAAAATAATAAATACTAGTTTTTATCTTTCTCAGTAACTTTTTTTTTCAAATTAAAAATTATATAGTTTAACTTAAAAGAATAAATTTAATCTTTGTTATCAAAAAATCATGCTATTTTTTAAAGATTATTACAATAATTCATGTAGAAAATCATTTAATATTGTATTAAATTGAATTTATAGACTTTGTAATGCAATTTTAGCTTATCTTATACAACTGTATAGAATCTCAATTTAAACTTGCAAAAGTTTAAACTTTTTGCTTTTTAAATGTCACTATCTTTTAAAGAAAACTCTGATATATAAAGTTTTAGTAAAAGTTATTTCTTTGTAGAATTTTTTTTTTTGTTCACACAGTTACTTTTTTAGTCTTATAACAAAGTATTTGATAGTTTTAGATACCTTGAAAGACGTTTTAGCTTTTACTGCAGTTACTTTTACTACAGAAAATAGTAAAAAACACAATTTTAACTAAAAAAAATTTTTTGGTCGCTTAATAAGTGCTTCTTAAACATTCTTGTATCAATGTTCAGTACTTTATAAAAAAATAAAAAATATTAAATTTAAAAATGTGAGAGAAAAAAAAACAGTTAGATTTTTTTTAATTCTCAAACCAATATATGTAAATTATTTGCATTACATCTTTTCAATACAACTTAAATATACAATTTGTTTAGTATTTGAAAATTTATTTGTACAATATTTTTATTAGCTGAGTAATTAACAATGTGCCGTAACTTTACATGAGTCAACTTTTTAAATTTATATATCAAATCAAAATTAGGACCTAGAGAATAAAGTTGAAACAATTTTTTAGTAGTAAACAAAGTCCTTTTAAGTCTCCAAACCAAGAATTAAACCAAGTTTGTTTTTTTTTTCGAATACATTAAATGATTGTTACAGTTTTTTTATTAACTTTTACTAGTATCTGAATGAAATTTTTATAGTATTATTTTCAAATATTGAAAAATAAATAGTTTTTTGGTGTTATTTAACTTTTTTAATTGTTTCTAGAAAATCTTCAAAAATTAAAAAAAATTGTAGACTTTAAAATTGTATACTTAAACTTTGACTTTGACTTTACTTTCTTCTTTTACTTTAAAATAATAGTATAGCTAAAAAGTTTTACATTAAGTAACTAAGCTTCTAATGAACTACAATTTGATTTTTTTAGTTTGCACGAAGGTAACGGCAAACGACTTGTTTATAAATTGGTATAAGTATACGCATGTATAAAGTGATACAACTAGTAGGAATGTAATTTTTTAAAATTGTTAATTTTTAAAGTAATATATAATTTTGTATTATTAATACACAATTCTTTAAATATATATAAAATTTATTTAGAATTCTAACTAAAAGTTTATTACTTATTTAGTTAGTTATTTAGTAAACCATGGGTAAACAAAATAGGCCCGAAAAGCAAAAAAAAATTATAGAGGTTTAGTTAAAAACTAATGATAATCTGGACCACATGAAATAAAAAAAGTAAAATCAAAGAACAACTTTTATATAAAAGATTAAACAGCCACAAAAATTCATATTCAATAAGACTTTGAAAATACTAGAGTACAATAAATTTAAAACAGTAACTTATTAAAATCTTTACTTGAGTTTACAATATATAAACATTGCTATAAAGCGGGGAATGGCAATCTGCAGTCCTTAAGTTAAAAACCTACATATTCTGAGATTAAAATTGATGACTATAAAAAAATGTCTTTGTTACAAATGACAGTAATTTTAATATCACCTAAATGTAATGAGTTCGTAAAAAAAGTATTATAAAAATTCACATTATAACAAATTAACTGCAAAGAATTCTATTTTTAAATTTAACCCAAGTGCCGGCCGACCTGACTTGGTCATAAACACTGTGTTTAATGTAAAATACCCAGGCAGTAGTTTTAAAATAATCATTTAATTGCATGATGTGAAATAAAGAGAATAAGTCGGTTGCGCTAAAGCGTACCAACTGTTTTTTCTTCAGTTGTTTCTAGTTTTTTAATTATCTATTATTTAATTAAGCGCTAAAATCGTGTGTAGAAACAAAAAAGCTGTAATTAGTGGATTTTTACTTATACTAAGTCTGCAGCCCATCCCCTAAAAAAGCAAATAAAAACAACAGCCTAATTAAAGATATTAAGCTTAAACGTAGAGGATCCGGATCATATCAGAACTTTATTTGTAAAGAGATATACGGAACCTACTGGATCTTTAACTTGTGGATGCAAAACATCTTCATTAAAAAATAAGCGTTTTTAAGTATAATAAATAAATGTTTTCGTAATAAAATATATCAAACTAAGCTTGTTATTTACATCCACGTTTAATTGATGCTTATTTCATCATAAATTCAGAGTATAATAGTATTTTTATATCGATTCATAAAATTATTATGAATATTTTGGGCCCACAATGTTCTTTTACTTATTTTAATTGAACTCTACAATTTAGGTAGAACTACGGAGGCCGTAAATAAAACAATCTCCGTTCGAGTAGTTTTCTTATTAAACATAGTTTTGTGAGAAAACAAAAGATATGCTAAAGACATTTATGTACGTGTAATTAACTTATCTTAAGTGCAATTATATAATTATTTCTACCATTATATATAACCGAGGAGCTTAATTTTTTTTAATTTTAATTTTATTAACTATTTTATCGAAACTAATTTTAAGATTACCAAACTATTTAATTTTGATACAGTTTAATAAAAATTGATTTGCTTAATCCACGGAGGAAAATAGTCATGAATCAAATAGATATTCGGAAATCGGCTATGCGTGACATAGCTCAGAGATATGGTGTTTTAACATTTTTCCTTGTTTGATTTTTCAATAGAGTCTACTTACTATTCCACCAAGCGTTTAAATTATAAATAGAGCTGATATTTTTATAATAAATAACTTAAGCTATGTTACGTAGTATCATAAAATAGTAACTTAGTTTAAAATTTGAAGGTTAAACAGCTTGAGTAGGATGAATACGCGGGCTTATATATAATTAACTGTTAACATTTTAACTTTATCTTCATTCTTTTATTTTTTAGATTTTATTTCTAAACTTGCAAACGACATTTATGTTATATCGAGTTATTTTCTTCTCTAACCATTTATGAACTGTAGTATTTATACTTAACATAGTTTTCTTTTACTTATAAGAAGTTTTGTAAGTAATTAAAACCTAACCATAAATGAAAATTATAAGTAAGTCTTTAAGTTTAAAAAAAAATAAGCTACTGAATACAAATCAGGTAACACAATTATTAGCAATAACATTTAGTTAAAAATATTTAATTCCTATAAAACTATGATAACAACAACACGTGAAATATTTAACAAAAGCTAAAACTTTTTAAAAATAAGAACAAATTTTCAAATATAAAAAAGTTTTGTTGCGCTAAAACGTTATAAAAGAGGAAAATAATGCACTACTATAAAGATTACACACTCAAAATAAAACTAAATTAAACTCGGTTTGTATTATGAAAGTATGAAATTTTACAAAAAAAATGTCTTTCTTCATCAAATCTGTTTTCATTAATTACTACGTTGTTAAAACAATAAGTAATCAAACATTTTAAAATTATTTACAGACAAAAATTTAAAATTGTTGACAACTGTAAAAAAAGTAATAAAAGAGGTTTACTTATATGCCTCTAACTTCAAGTTTTAATTAGTAATTAATATTAGATATTAAGAGTTTATTCTAAGTTTCCGCAAAACTATGACTACTATAATGCTTTATTTTCCAACAGTTTTTCAATTAAAAAATTAAGCTTTAAAACTTTTTCGTTTACACTTTTTCTAAGTAATAATTCTTCAGTTACAGGTTTAGCCTTCTTGAATATAAGACATGTTTTATCATTATTAAGCTCTTTATACGTCATACCTATATGAAAGTCTTCCAACTTGGACGCAATGCAGTTGACATGCTCATCAAAAGATGTTTTTTCTTTTTCCTGAATTTCACTTATAAACTCTTTAATCAGATTATCAATTTTAATTTCGTAATTTTTCTTTTCTTCTTCCCAGTTGCTTTCAAAACTCGAAACTTTACTTCTTGCTTTTTGTTTAAGGTCCTCATAGAGAAGATTAGTTTTTCTTTCCTTTTCTTTTTGACTAGGAAATGTTTTGTAGTTCATCATAAACATTTCTTCGTCTACATATTTTTCTATTTTTTCTTTCATTTCTGTCAGATGCAATTCTTTTAAAAACTCAATCTGTTCAGTAAGAGAGATTTTAATATCTTCTACGCAAACTCCAGATTCAAGTAAAAGTTTTAAGCGCTCGTTTTGGTTGTGATAAGGAGCTCTATGGTTTGCTAAACCGTGTATGTTGTAGAATTCACACAATTTTTCATCAATAGCTTTTCTAGGAGTATCTTCGAAAGAGTCAGAAATATCATTAACTTTATTCTGCTTTTTTATCAAACAATCAAAGCAATTTGATGGATCGTGCTCTTCAAAATACATTCTTGTTGTTTCAAAAGGTTCCAAGCAAGCACCTAGTTTTATTCCAGGACTACTTGTGAGGCATCCTATTCTTCGATGGTAATACTTCGTTTCCACAAAACTAAACTTTACCTTTTTACTTTTCTTGTTTGTGCATATATTGATACTCATATCTTTTGACATATTTATTAATACTATCTAGAATTAAACAAAAATAAATGTTTTTGGTAGTAATAAAACAGTACTTTTAAGTTACGTCTAAAAATACTATAGTTGTTATTACTTATAAATTATTAACTGTTTTTAATGACTTTCGATATTCGTATATAAAGTTTAAAATAATAGCAAGATTTTAACTATATGCAAACGTATAAAACGGTTGGGTGGCAAAAGTGCACAAAGGGTATTTTTTACACAAAAACACTTTTGCACTGGTTGAATTTTCTTTTTTTTATTTTTACTTCACTATCACTGTTAACCTTAACCATTACCCTTGGTCGGTATCTTTTTATTTTATTTATATAATACTTTATTTTTCATGTGTCACTAAACCTAGAGTTTTTACGTGCAAAAGTTTCTTTATGAAAATTTTAACTGAAAAACTATTAATTATTAATTTACTTTATTAGTTATCAGTTTTACCACTGAACGGATATTCTAATAACAAAGCTGTAAAAAAACACTAAAAATTAAAAAATCTAAAAATTTATATCAATTACAAATATATATTATTGTTATATATAAAAAGAGCATTTACTAAACAAAACAGTATAAATACTAAAAATATAAAAAATGTACTATGATTTATATTATAAACATTTTATTTCTATAAACAACAATCCAAAATAGGGGTGGCCAACGTAAATAATCGACTTAGTTCCGGATCGGGAAAATTCAGTCCTTGGCGGGCTTGAAAATTTCGAGTTAGTTATCTACTGATCCAGCTGGATCCTTGTTAAGATCCGGATCCTAATTTAAAAGTAAGATTTAGATTAAGCTAATTACTAGTTTTAGATAAAGATCCGAATCCGTCTTGAAAATAATTTAAAACAATATAGATTTGACTAGATGCTAGTAGAGTGGGTATTTCTGAATTTAGAATCCATTTTTTAAATTCTTTTCACGCTTATTATAACTCTGGACCGAATTATTATTAGTTAGTCATATAAGTACAATAACTTAATTACTAAAAATTACTCAAGCATAACATTTCAAGCTAAATAAAACTGTCCTGAAATTTCAGAATCTTAAAAGTATCCTGGAATTTTTATAAAAAAAAATATCATGAGTCAGCCCGACTTTGAAACCAAATTCAAAATATCCAAAGTTAATTGAGATTTTCAAAAATTTCAAAAAAAGATTTCTAAGTACCCTGAATGGGTGGAAATCCTGTGTGAAACATCCTAAATTATCCTGAGACATATCAAAATTCTAAAATCCACAAGCTGTCCTGAATGTCCTGACTGTTAGGCAATTTTAAAATAAAAAAATATATCTGATCAATAGGAGTAAAGTTTTAGTTGTTCTTCAGCTAGACTACATATTCATACATATACATTTAGAAATGAATGTTAATATATTGTTTAATTAAATTTATAATAAAAGGTTGCCACTCTTAAGAGTCAAAAAAAGTTGTAAGTGACCTTAAACTTTCTTGAGCTTTTTATATCCTTAAAAGAAAACTTTAAAACTTTTCAAAATCAAAAAAAATAAGTTTTCTAACAAAACTAGCTATAATATATTAAATTTATAAAATGTTCTGACTAGTCCTGAGTATCCTGATTGTGTGAATATCTTCAGGTTTCAGATGTATTTTTTAAAGTTTTAAAGTGCAAATTTTTCTATATATTTTAAGTAAAAAAATTTTACGAAAGTATATTGTAATACTTCTTTAAATATGTTTTATAGTAAATAAAATTTAAAACATGTATAAAACGTTTTTGTATATATCTTTTTTAACCTAGTTTAAAATTCATCATTCTACATGTTAAAGGTTATTTCATGGTATAACCTAAATTTTCAAATGCTAACTTTTTCAAGATTCTAGATCAAATGGTTAATTTGATTCTATAATCTAAATGTGGTAAAACAAATTTATTAATATTAAACAGTTTGCCAAATAATTTCTTTATATATAATTATTTATTATATATATGTATACCATAGATGTTCTAGTGCTAAAACTTTATTTCAACTAACAGTGTTTCACTGCTCTCAAATAAATTTAAGAATAGATCACGGAGTCTATAAAATCTTAACACACATTAGAAAAAAAGCAGAAAAAGCATGTATAATTATGTATAGTGTTTATGTAAGTAGTAACTATAAATGGACTTTATGGTTTAAAAACAAAGTTTGGGATAAAAACATAGAATTATAAAATTGTCTACAAAAATAAAAATTTAATAAAAGTAGGCACTAACCTCAAAAAGCTCTAAGAATAGGCAAGTTTTTAAAATGAAAATTAAATTGAGTTGTGCAGAAAAAGAAAAGTTTTCATTGTAAAAACTTGCCGATTCTTAGAGCTTTTTGAGGTTAGTGCCTACTTTTATTAAATTTTTTATTTTTGTAGACAATTTTATAATTCTATGTTTTTATCCCAAACTTTGTTTTTAAACCATAAAGTCCATTTATAGTTACTACTTACATAAACACTATACATAATTATACATGCTTTTTCTGTTTTTTTTCTAATGTGTGTTAATATTTTATAGACTCCGTAGATCTGTTCTTAAATTTATTTGAGAGCAGTTAAACGCCGTTAGTTGAAATAAAGTTTTAGCACAAGAACATCTGTGGTATCTATTCCGATAAGCTTAGCTTATCAGGATCTCAAGGATTTAACGCCGTTTAACGTTACATCTTATATATATGTATATATATATATATTATGTTTAAGTATTGCCACTCTTTTAGACAAAAATTCTAGATTAATTTATCAAAAACTAGTCTGTGTTCAAAATAAAATTCATTTTGAAAATTGTTATGAGCCACGTTTAAAAAAAATTATCATTAACCAAGCTTAGTTATTAATAATATCAAAATGATGTTAAAACACTTCATGAAAACAATATTAAAAAATATTAAAAAAAATAATAAAACCATAAAACTTGGCCTGACATCTTAAAAGTATATAAATTATCCTAGATAAGCTAAGTTTTTTAACAATTTTAAACTAGGAACATTTATTTAGTAGTCTGAGTGTGAGGCAACTGCTATCAAAATGTCTAACATCTTTACTAAGGATAACAAGCATAAAAGTTTCTTGTATATTGCTTTAAAAATTCAATAACTATTATTTATAATATTAAAAGATAGTTAAAGTTTATTACATACCCACATAAATCTGCTAAGCGAATCATACTTGAAGTTAAAGAGATATTACTTTGAAATATTTATGAAATGGTTATTACTAAACTTAACCATATAATTAATAAACAAGTCCTTCATAAAGATGTCAATAGCTAAAAAGAGTGCAAGAGTAAACTCTAGTCCTAACTTGGAATATATTATTTAAATGTAAAGTTAAGAAGTTTGACTTAAAATAGTTATCAATTATTTGTTACAAAAGAAAATTTCATTTTTCTTAATATTTATAATACAAATCACTAGTTATCTGGGAAAGACAGTAATTTTTGACATGTGTATGTTTATGACAGTCATTATGTTAGATAAGATCATCAAAGTTAGTAAAGTAAACAGACTTTTTTGGCTTATTTGAGAAAGGAATATTCCAACTGACAGAAAAGAAAACAAACTACTAGAACAAAATGGCATTTTTTCACTACACAAAAATAAAAACGAGCCGGAACTTAGCTTAAGTGCGTTTTTTAGGAATTTTATAAAAATGTCATAACTTAATACCCAAGTATGTCCTTATCTTAATAGCTAATCAAAACTATTTTTTTAATTCTAAAGAACGGACCTCTGTCTTTAGTTCAAAAAAAATCCATTGAATTGGGGTTCGACTTTTTAAATGGAGCCTCTTAAAAAATGTTGTGTATTTTTCTAGATTTTCTAGATATTTTAATTATAAAAACTTTTCTTAAAAAGTATATATTTTTTTTACAAAAATTTATTCTTAAATATACTTATTAAAATGAGTTTAATGATGTTGTAGATTTTTTTTCAATTTTTTTTTTTAATACCATAAGCCTGAACAAATTTTTAAAAAAAATTCCAACTTTGCACGATTTTCGTTTTTCAGATGTACAACCTTCTATGTAAAAATAAAATATTTTTTAATAATTTTTTTTTAACATACTTGTATAGCAATGTTTTAGGATATTGTGATTTTTTCCCCAGTTTTTTATTGCTTTTAAAATATATGACCCATACAAGTTTTACCTAAACTCTTAGCACTTGAGCAAAAAATACCCAAATAGCGTTGCTAAGAATTTAGGTAAAGCTTGTATGGGTCATATATTTTTAAAGCAATAATAAACTCGGAAAATGTATCTTAACATCATTAAACACAACTATACAAGTCTGTTAAAAACAAAAATCACTAAAAAAATATTTTATTTTTGCAAAAGAGGTTGTATATCTGAAAAACAAAATCATGCAAAATTGGAACTTTTCTGAAAAATTTATTTAGGCTTATTGTATAAAAAAAAATTGAAAAAAAAAGTTGAAAAAAAAATTTACAACATCAGTAAACTTATTTAAATAAGTATGTTTAAGAAAAAAATTTTGAAACAAATAATTATTTTTTAAGAAAAGGTTGTATAAATCTAGAAAAAAACACAACATTTTCAAAAGGGGCCACAACCAAAAAGTCAAACCCAAATTTAATAGATTTTTTTTGAATTAAAGACAAAGGACTGTTCTTTAAAAAAGAAAAAAAAAATAGTTAATTAGCTATTAAGATAAAGACATAAATAGGTCTTAAGTTTGAACATTTTATAAAGTTCCTTAAAAAAGCTCTCAAGCTAAGTTCATGCTCGTAAAATAAAAGCCATTTCAAAAACTTTTTCAGTGTCAAAGTCTTACTGTTTTGTTTTTTGAAAGTTATGATAAAAAGTTTAGTACAAATTTTTCATATTTTCATTGGCTGGGCAGACTTTATACAAGTTTTGAAAATGCTTAGAAGGCCAGTCATTTTCACTCAGTCATAAGTTGCCCAGTCTCAATATAAAATGGCTCAATAGTTTATTTATATACATTAAAATTAAGGTGCTTATTTTAATCACAATTTTTGATTTTCCAGCTTGAAAAATATGTTTTAGATATACCTAAAAACATTCATTGCAAAATTTTAGATGATTTGAAGAAATTTTCACCTTGGCATCAACCGATGTTTTTAAAATCACACCAATGCATATATAAATATATATGTACATAAATTCTAAAAAAAATTAAAAAAATACTTGCACTAAACAATGACTTAGAAAATAGAATATCATAATATAATATTCATAAGCTCAAATAATTTTCTTAACAACCCTATCACAACTAACTATAAACTGTAAAACTAAGGAAAGTAAGCTAATTTAGTTTTGTATAAGTTTTAATTTAGATTGTAAATGATAGTTAATGTTTTAGAACTAAAATAAGGTTAAATAATTAAGACTTAATATTATTAAAGTGTTTTTAAAAGACTAAATAACATTTATAAACCAATATGAAGCTTTAAAAACTGCAACTGTAATAAAACTTGGTCAAGTAGTTGTAATGGCAGAGTTAGTTTAAAATAAACTTAAAGAATTAGATTTAAAAAAAACAAGTTGACATCAGAGGTAAACTAAATGCTTAAAAATATACTTTGATGTATCCAAATTTTAAAAGTTTTTAAAATTTTTCTTAAAAAAATTGCTGTACAGAATTACTTTTTTACAATAAAAATTACAAACACTTATACTTATAATACTTATACATGGTCAACTATAATAAAAAAAACTTCAGTAAAGTCAAACTTAAAAATTGAAAAGTTAGTATTAAACTATAAGCAAACTTTTAATAATATTAAGTAGTAATAGTTCAACAGCTTCATAAAAGTTAAAATAAAGTTTATTTTTTTGAAGTAAAAGCAGTCCTTTTTTTGTAAGTAACTTTGATTGCATGTAAAAATAATTATTCAATGTTTTACTACAAATCTAAATTTTAACAAAAAAAAACAGTAAAAAAGTTTCTTTTAATGCTTAGGTAATTTAATTTAAAAAAGGTTTTGTACTTTTTACAACTGCTTAATGGTTTTTTGACCTAATTAAACTTGTAGCTTAATATAGCTTAAAATACATTTTTCAAACTTAATTGTTGAGTACCATTAATAACATTCTAAACTTCTCAACTAGGTTATATTATTAACTTATTTTTATAATCAGTATCTTTTATAACAGTATTTTTAGGTTTTTTTATTTAAGCTTGCCAAGTTAGTCTAATAATTAAGTTAATTTAATAAAAATCAAATAAAAATTTTCTAAATGCATACAAAACATAACAACTATTTTATTTAACAAGTTTATAAATTAAATGTTTCTTTATTAAACCATAATCTAGCTTACTCGTAACTATCAAAATAAAAAGAAGTATTAATGATTAAATTTCTGTTTGTTAGTTGTTATACACATAGACAATATTATTTATTACTCTAAAACTTATGTTTAACACTTGTTATTTTCAAATAAACTCATAATATACTGATAAAATAATTTCAATGAGCAATAGAGTATTAAGATTCAGTAATCAAAATGTTAGTGTTTTTAGAACCGTTTTAATCATTTTTACTTCGTTTAATTGCTACGTTTTTGTTAATATTTAACTTTTTCAATAAATATTTCTTAAACATATTAAAAAATATAGTTTTTTCAAACAAAACTAGCTAATATATATTAGTTTACTGGAAGTAAATTTTGTCAATGTTATGCAGACTGTATCAATTTAAACATTGCTTGAAGATTTTAAGGTAGTAAATAAGTTATATTTAAATAAACAACATTATTAAAGTATTTTCTTAGAAGATAGCAAAACAAAACTAAAAAACCTCTAACTACTTTACTGTTTTACTTTATACTTTAGTTTTTACTTTATAAAAAAATTTTTTATAATTTTTATTAAATAGAGTGTTGCAAGTAAAAAAAAACAATTTAATATAATTATATTTTACTTTCTTAACTATAAAGTTTAGGGAAACGCTTGAAGCATTTCAACGATTTTTATATATCAACTTTGGGTTTATTTTTTAGCATTTGGAAAATCATACAAATCTTAGATATTTTTTAAATACTTTATGTAAATTAAAATTATTTCGTATAATTTTTATATTGTTTTATTGTTAAGTAACTGATATATTTATATTTTAATTGTATTTATATCTAACTAAACGACCAGTTTTAGCAAAAACGCTTATGGCTGTCATGAACAACTTAATTTTTTTTATAGCTTGATGAAAACTTACTAAATTAAACTAAGTGTTTCACTGTGGAAAAAACCATATAAATTAAATTAAAAATAGCTTTGTGTTTAAGTAATTAATTTTTTTCTTAAATATCTAACTTATTTAATAAAACTCTAAAAACTTTTGCAGTGTAACATTTTAATAGTTGTTCATAACATTTCTCTTATTTTTAATTTAAAAATTGTACAATTTATTTTATAAACATGTCAAAAATTTTTACTTGTTATTTGTGATCAGAGTTGGTTTAAGGCACAATAATATTTATAACTTAAATCAATATTTGCTTTTATAGCGTTAGAAAGAAGCTAATTAAAAACCAAAATGTTGTTATTTAAACATATTGCGTTAAATGCGAAATAACAACTACAGCTTTTTAAAACTTTAACATTATATATAAGACAAAAAACCTGGCTTATAATACTAAATTTAGGATTAAACATATACCTAGATGTTAATAAACATTTTAAATATGTTAAAATAATTTATAAATTTGATTTGACTTAACTTTTTAACTGTTTTGTAACGTCAGAAACTAACTTGTAAATACTTTTTACTTTGATGAGTAAAGCAAAATTTTTAGAAGTTAAGTTGTACAAGTGTTAAAATGTCGTCAAATCTTTATTAATTTAAACATCTTAAAAATAGCAGCAAGTTTTTAACTGTTTAATTAATTTAATTTTATACTAAATAAAGTGTGATACTATTAAGTTAATTAACTGATAGTTTTTTAGAGTTGATTTGAAACGAATACATTGACTTTACCTTAAAAACTGCTTACTTTACTGATATAATTACATTTCATTAATTAATTTGTTCCTTTATTGATATTTAAATGTAGCTCATACAATTAAAAACTTATAAAAATAGAAAACTAAAATATACTTAACATTTTAATGAAAAAACGAATTTTCAGAAAACGAAAATATTAGTTCCAACTCCAAGTCAAGCATACAAAACAACATATTAAGTGGTATACAAGATTAAAAAGTAATTCTACCTCTTAAAAATTGTTAATAATGTTTCAGAAAACAGCAAAAAAATAGTTGTAGTTTTCTTTCAATTAACTAACTTTTTATAAAAGTATAAACTTTTTAAGAACACCATAATAAACACGCAAACCAAAAAAAAATCAGTAAATTTTCCTACACTTTGAACTAAAAACTACAGATAACGAAACATATTAAAACTTAAAATAAATTAAATAATATTGAATAACAATAAAAGCTTTAAATCATCTTTTGGTTTTTTTAATAAAATGTGTACGTTTTATTTAAAATACATTTATACAACACAAACAACTTAACTTAAACAAAAAATAAAAACTTTAATCAACATAATTGTTAAAATATATTTTAAGCAGCAGTTTACAAGAAACCAAGACGTAATACAACAGCTGCAAAAGTAAAAATTCCATTGTTAAGTTTAAAGTTAAACTACTAAAGTTCACATTTATATATTGATTATAAGTTCAAAAAAGTTTAAAACATGGTTAAAAAATAAAAACTAAATTCTATCAAACAATAATTAGGCTTTTGTTGGTTTAAAAATATTGAAAAACTATAATAGTAAACTAAAAGATTTCAATGTCATATAAAATTAATGAGACCAACCATAAATTTCTCAGAAACAAGTAAAAAAATATATATTTTGAATCAAATATTTCTAATTGGTTTAAGAAAAAAACTAAGAATTTAAAAATAATTACAAAACTATTTATCTAAGAAATAAACTTAACGTTTTTTATATTTATTTAACTACCAGTATGATGCATTTTAACAACGAAATATTAGAACAAGTAAAAAGAACATTAGTAAACAATAAACTTTAAATCAAGCTACAGATAAAAAACTTTTATAAAGCTAAAAAGCTACTAGTTTAACCAAACTTCATAAAAGAACTAATAAAAACTACTTTTGGTAACCTTTTAAAACTAAAAAAAAACTAATATTTTATATGAGCAATTAATCATATAAACTTAGCAAATTAAGTTAACTTTTTTTTTAAATGTGTTTAAAACCAACTGCTTTTTTGGCTCAGATCAGTATTATTTTTCTTTTTAAGAAGAGCGAGACTTTTTCTTAGTTTGTTCGACGAGGGTCTCATACCAGCGTTCCTACTTAAAGCTGGTGCGAGAATTATCCTGTAGAAAAAAAAAACAGTTGAAACAAAAACATTAGAAAATGTTGCAATTTCAACAATAAGATGCATGTATGCAGAAAATCTTAAAACAAATCAATAAAGAAACTGACCAAACAGTTCAGTTCTGACCAAAAAAACATCAATGGCAGTTTTCCCTCCTTTGCGTTTTTCACGACGCGATCAGTGTCTTCCGCGCTGATTCGGCCAAACGTCAAGATGGCTGTGAGCGCAGCGCAGTAGACGTCCGCCTTCCTGGTGAATTTTCTGTCCCACTGCGAGGAATTTTTGTTTATTTACCTTAAAATTTTCACTTATCTCCTTTGTTATGCTATTAACAAATATCTTACTAAAATTTTGAAATACTCCTTCTGTTAAAAATGTACTTTTTCATATCGCTAAAAAGTATAAATAAATGAAAGTTTTTATTTTAAACTAAGTGAACAAATTAACAACAGGAATTTAAAAAAAAATCTTTTTTATTGTATAAATGTGTTTAAACTTGACCAAAATTGTATGTTTATACATGTAATACTTATTTCAAAAACTTTTAAATAGTTCAAAAAGCCACAAGTCTTTAATATTAAATTGCTCAACATAGTCACAAAAAATTTTATAAAGTTTTATTTTATTCGAGCTAACACAAAAAAACCTGAAATATTGTAATCAGCGTAATAAAAAACTTTGGTACTTTACTCAAAAAAAACATATTATGTCTTGCTTAATTTTACCAACTTATGTTCTCCAACACTTGTAATAAACTTTATGAAGCTAACAAAAAGAAATTATTTTAGGCCTTTTTTTTGTAAGGAACAAATTGTGTTTTTATAATTGACACAACAATACCTGCTCTGGCGGCATGAAGAGTTCCGTGCCGACAAAAGTGCGATGCACCACCGTGTCGTTTTCACGCGTACCCGGAATCTTCCATCGCGTCCCTTTGATAAAAATAATACAACAAGTTGATATAATACTTGAAAGTTCATATATGAAATTTTAAAGTTATTTTGATAATTAGTGGTATTTTCTCTTATCTATTCAAGTGCTTTAATATAAATTAAAGTTGAACGATTTGTTAAATTTGATTAATTGATTGATGATAATAAAAGGATTTTTCACATGTTCAGCAAAATAGTCAAACAACGAACCAAAGTGCTTAGCGACACCGAAATCAGATATTTTTGCATGTAAACCGGAATCCAATAAAATATTTCTGGGCTTTATATCTCCATGTACAACTTTTTGAGTAAAATGGAGATATTCCAAGCCAGCAAGAATCTGCAAAATAGATGAAATATTAGTGTTATAATTTTTAAACATTTAATTTTCGGATATCAGATCAAACTATAAAGATTATATAAGCTTATAAAATAATATGACATGTATATTATATTACAAATCTTTCTGTCTGAAAATTTAAATTTTCATAATTTTATTAATAAATAACACTTTTACTAAATTAAAATCAGTTGAAAGTTTTTTTTTTCTTTTATTGAAAATCCTTATCACTAAATTATTTCTTATAGATTTTAGATAAGTAGCTTCAAAGCAGATAAAAATCAAATAAACGAAAAGCCTTTGTCAAAAATAAGCTCTAAATGTAACAAAATAAAACTTTTTTTAATTTTGTTTAGAAAACAGTACCTCGTCTACAATCCTTAGATTCAGGTTGAAGTCCGGACTGCCTCCGGAAGTTATAAACTTTCGAAGATCAGTTTTCAGGATTTCTGTCTGAATAATGTAGAGCTTGGAATCTGTATAAAGTTATTAAAAAACTATTATATTACTATTGTTTCATTTGTTACAAAATAATAGTTTGAAAACATATCAAACAATATTTTTTCTTATTGACCGACAAAAAAGTGCTCAAAAAGCTTGGTCCTAGGATTTAGTGCACGAAGAACCTTTCGGTTATCGAGTCGCACACCACAGATACCTTTTAGCGTCTTGCCCAGGACAATTATTAAGTATTCAATAAATAAAACTATTTTACTTGAAATGTTTAAAAAAGTTTAGGCTTATTTTTAAAAAACTATGTTATGCCTCGACAAAAATAGTTTGAAATATTTATTTAAAAGGAATTATTTCTAAGTAAAAAATTTGAAATCAGATCATATTAAACTTGTTTTAATGCTTAACAAACAAACAGTAACTTAAAAGGTATGTAATCTTACAAAAGTTTAGTATTAATAGGAATAAAAAAATAACTAATCCTTTAATACAAATTTTAAAAAATAAAGCTTAAGTTTACAAAATTTTATCATAACTTAAAATAAGTAGAAAGTATATTTTAAAAGTGATATGAATAAACGAACATATAACGACTTTTTTGTAAAATTTTTAATTTTTTTGATATTTCGTCAACGTAAAAGCATCACATAATATAAAATGTCGTGTATCGAAACCAAATTGAATTCTTTTTTTTTAATACTACATACGAATTGGGTTAACTTAAAAGATAACTTACATGACGGTTCGTAATTCCCTTCAATGTTTTTCAAGTCTTCTTGGCTCATGTTGGGGCATGTGAGGAGATGTTGTCTGTAAAAATTCTAAAATTTAATAACCACTTAAGTATATTTTAAGCAAACCTTAAGTAGTCAAAAGCAGTAATGAGGATGATTATATCTTCTAGTAAAGTACTATTTTGTATGTAATTATTATGTCATGATACAAAACCAAGCAGGTCTTTTTCCTAACATAAGGGGAAAAGTAGAGTGGTAATGGAAGTAAACGACTATCAATGATATGATGTCAAGGTTGATAGATCAGATCACTTAACTCTTCGAAATCGTACCTTTCGAAGAAAATTTAGCCATTCTGGTAACAAATCTCTAAGCAATACCCCTTATCTAAGAAAAGCAAACACACCACTGCATTTTTTTTTATTTTCTTGATATGATTTTTTGAAGGTAATAAATGACAAAGATAAAGATATCTATAACAAGATTTGCAACGCTAAATCAGCTACCTTCCTTTCACTTGAGGACTCGAATTGCATGGGAGCAAACCAATTCTCTACAAAGCAGAGAAATGGTGTTTGCCTTTTAATAAATCTGAATTTTCTGAAAGAAATTTTGTTGACAATGGATTGTCTCCAGACAATGAGCTTTGTCGTACTGATCGTGTAAAAACCCGGAGAAAGATTTACGGTGCCAAAAGTGGTACTCATAAACTTGTTATAACTATAGTTTGTCTTATTGTTTTTATCACATTAAACTTTTTAGCTGCTTTTCATGTTTGGTTACTCGGATCACCATGTTAAAATAAGTTTTTAAGTTTTTTAAAAATTAGTTTAAATTAAATGTGCATTTTCTTTCAAAATTTTGTTTCAAAATTTGCAAACCCCATAGTAAATTAAGTTAATTGTAACATTTCAGTGTTTTGATCTTTTCAAGTTTAATATTGTAGCTTTTAAGAACTAAAACCTATATTTAAGCTTACAACTTATTTTTAAATACTTTTGTTTTGCTAAATAAATGTATCGTTTTATTTCCTCTGTAGATAAAATCTAGAGGGAGATGTATAAAAACTTAAATAGCTATGATTGTAGACTTATGTTAGTAGCATAATTAATTATGTTTTATTTTAATTCAGATTTAATCTTTCTTGTAGTAATTAATAAAAGTTTAGTAAGAAAGATACTTATTTAAAAACTGATGACAAATTTTATTAGAATAGTATAAACTTCTTAAACTTACGTAAAAATAATATTAGAAATGGAAAATTTTTATTCTATTTATTTCCAGACTTAAAACTTGACTACGTCAAACATTAATACAACAGTAAACTAATGACAGCTTTTAATATTATATTAATTTTTAAAAAGGTCGAAAGCTTTTACTTATTGAAACCTGGTAATAAGTAGAATAGTTAATTTGGACTATTGTTATTATTAGAATATGGTTTTTACTTGACAATAAGCAGAGCAATATTATTAGGTTTTACTAAATTTACATGTAAAAATTGTATAAACTCAATGTTTTCCAGGTTTTTTAGCGATTATTGTTCAAAACTTCATGTTTATAAAAACTTTATCAATTTGCAGGTTTTTTTATTTAGTTGTTGAATTCCAGGTAATTCCGGTTTTTTTTTTACAACTCTGATATGCGTAAAAATTAAAGGCTAAAACTTAAAGCACTAACTAGTAAATAGACACAAAAGTAAATAAAAATAAATGCAACAAGAATTAAAATCAGTACGCTAACAATATGAAATAATATACCGGAATTCATCATCCCAGCGTTGCTGCCAGAAAAAGTGGTATTTGATGATTGAAGAGTGGTGACACTTTGCCAAAATTCTGGCCTCGTTTTTCACCATACCTTCGTAGTGGCTGTCAAAATTGTTTGGTTGTTGTGATAAAAAAATGTGAAACTATGTCAGGTTTAATAAACAGCTGATACAAAGGGTGTAAAAAGCTTAATAGTTATATGGAAGTAACAAAAAAAAAATAAAAGTATCTACAGATCGTGTTGTAAACATAAAAAACTTTAAAATAAAACTTTTAAGATGTTTTGATTTTGTAGGTACGAAATCTTTACATTTTTTAAGACAAACAATAAAATATGTACGTGTTACTTAAAAATGTATAGATTTCCTTAAATTGCATGTTTCATAAATCTAAACCGAATAGACAGCATAACTAAAGAAGTAAAAGTCTACACAAAATATATTGACATTTTAGTTACACAAACTTTATTTTTAATGACATAAAACATGCTAAAAATATTTAGAACCATCGTAAAATAAAATTTTCAAGAAGTTTAAAAAACAATAGTTATCTCACAACTAATACATCTTTGAAAAATAAACAGGTTTTTTGATCATATTTCTGTGAAAAGTTAACAGCTCAAGGTAAAACTTTTACAATTTTTTTGTTATAAAATTAAATTACTAAAAAAACTAAAGAATAAAAGTAAATATTTTTTAATACTTACGAAGTATCGACGATCTGGATTTTTAGAGCGTACGTCAATCTGGTCTCCCAGATGAAACGCTTTGAGAACCGTGCCATACGCTCCCTAAAATTCATACACATATAAGTTTCTCAAAAACTAAAAATTTTTGGTAGTAACAATCAGTTCCATAATTTATGTCTTTGCAATACCTATGATATTCAGCATAAACTTAATCTTGGTAAAACAATAAGTTAAATCAGTTCAAGTGTTTCACACTAAGAAAAGTATAGGTGTTTGTTATAGTTTTTCAAAATATAAAAAGTTGTTGATACTAACAAACAGTTCCTTAGTTTATATCTTTGCAATACCTACGACTATCAGCACAAACTTAATCTTAACAAACAGTAAAATAAAATCAGTATAATTATGTTACAGTAAGAAAAAGTATTGATGTTTATTATAAAGTTGTAATAAACAAATATATAGTATAATAAAAATAATGACTTATTTAGATTTGATGCTTCTGCATATATTTATGCTCATGCGTTAAATCTTCTTCAAACATAGTATTCATTTGAGCGAATTAATACAAAAATCAAAACTATGAGTATTATGACATAAAATTCTCAAGTTTGAAAATTAACTACTTGTTTTAAAACTATAATACTTGTTTGTGAATGGTGCTACTCTGAAGAAGATATTATGTATAAGCATCAAATCTGAAAGTATTAAAAACCAGAGTTTGTTTAATACTTAGTATTTATATTTTAAAACAAGTTTGAATAAAACACTTTTTTTTAAGCATCAACGACTTTAAATTTAAACCAAATTTAAGTACCACAACAAACTATGAAAATAAATATTACTACACAGCCTTTATTTTACAGAAATATATATTTATCATTAATATATACATATATAAATACAATTTTTTAAAATAGAAAATAGTTTATTTTCAAACCTCTCCAAGCACTTTCTGAAGTCTATAACGGAGAAGTGTCCTCTGTGGATTGCACTCCGTTGCAGTTGTCTGCACTCCCTTAGTTCCAACCTCCTTTTTGCCAGCACCGTCACCCGTTCCACCTACCTTGGTGTTGCCTACTCCTACCTGATTGTTTCCTTCCTTTCCATCTCCACCCTCGTTGTTTATGCCATCGGAATTCTGAACCGGACCGCTACCACCGTTTGTGCTGAGGAAGTTCCAACATTTCCTACTTTACAACGTCCTTCTCCAACCGGATTGCCTCCTTCTTCAACGTTTCTAACTCCATCACGTGAACTTCTTGCCAGTGATCTTCCTTGGGCTTCATGTTGGTTTCCTCCATCTTTGCTCTGCTCTTCTTGTTGGTTTCCTTCTTCTGTTTTGTCACCTTCCTCACAATCAGTTTCCTTCTAAATGATCAAAACTTTCCTTTTTTATCAAGCTTTATAGGTAAATACAACTAGTTCTTAAGTTACTCAACAAAGTATAGTCTATTAACATGATTTATTAAACGTTCCTTTTTTTCGTCGAACAATATGAGTTACTTTAGGCAAGCTTTATATATATATGTATATAGACAAATCAAAAAGTAATTTTAACTTTAATAATATGATGCGCAACCTAAAATTTAGGTTACATAGATGGACAAAAATATTAAATGTCTTCTTATTTTAGGAAAGATTAATTGAAATATTCTAACCCTTCACTTTAGATTTTAATAAACAACCTTTATTGTTAACTTTATTATAAACAACCTAAAATTTTAACATTAACTTTTTATTTCTTATTTTAAAAATTTTTTAAATAAAACTGAAAACAGTACAAATTTTTTTCAATAATGTATAACTTCTAGGTGTTTTTATTGTTCAAAATTGAACCGACTAACTATTTATATTTATTGAAAATTCACTCATTAAATTTCTCAAGTAAACGCTTTTTTACAGAAAAAGTATGAAACTATTACTTAAAAAGAACTACTTAAAATTATTCTGTATATATTTTTTCACATTTATATATAACAGCATTTATCAAAAAAACAAAACAAATAAATACATGTTCATTTTAATACATCAATGATATCAATAGTTTAGACATGCTATTTTTAGAATATAGCCTAGATTTTAATAATTACAATATTACACAGTGCTTTAAATAATACTTAATTTTTAAATTCAAAAAAAAAAAATAGTTATATTGGGGGTAAGGAGTACTTGGGTGATGTTTGCTGGACTTATGATTACAAATGATTTGGATATGTTTTTGCTTAGTTAATAATAAACTAAAAAAAATAACATTTTGCAAAAAAAAAGTCGTTGTCCAAAAAACTAATTTCAACCCCAAAAATCTTATATTTTTTGATTTTTTGACTTAAACAGTAATAAAATTTTCTATACATGTCCCACACTTATAACTTCTATCTTAAATGAAAGCTTATAATTATAGGCTAAAGTTAAAGACATTTCAACTGCTTTTGGAGTATTATGACGTCATTATTACACTAAATATGCAAACTTTGTCTGAATAATCATACTTCGTTTTTCTAATATAAAAAGCAAATTCTTTTGCAGTTTTGCTCTTATTTTTTTTATTTTTAATACAAAATGTGTAGAGCCAGCTATCCAGAAGGATATTACTGATGTAATGTCGTTTCAAATGTATATCATAAAAAGTGCATGTAACTTTTTTTTTGGTGTAATTTTATTCTTTAAGTGTAAATAGTTTTTATTGAATTAGATAATATTTATTTACCTGTATTAAATTTTGTTTAGCTTTAAGTATGTTATTGTTTTCAAATTACTTTTAGTTTAAGTTAAAGTACTGTACATTTAAATTTAAATGATTCACTAAATCATATATTTATAAAATTATACCTTGCTAAGTGCTCAGTCTTGTAAATAACAATTATATAAGTGAATACAATAACAATAGACTGCTATGAGTTTAAAACTAAAAAATATTTGATACAAGTCTTTCAAAAAAGAGAATTACAACATTTAAACAAATTAACAAATTTTAATTTATCTAAATGTACAATACTTTAACTTAAACTAATAGTAATTTGAAAAAATAATATACTTTAAGCTAAAAAAAAACTAATACAGGTAAAAAACTATTATTTAATTATATAAAAACTATTTACATAAAAAGAATAAAATTACACAAATTTAAATCAATTTACAGGCACTTTCTATGATACATAAGTCTAGGTCTTTTACTTATAGACAGGTGCTCTTAATAATCATAATTTATAATAACGGAAAGTGATTTAACATGTATTTTATATATATATCAACATGCAATTGATATGACATTACATCAGTAAAATCTTTCTAGCTAGCTGACTCTACACATTTTATATTCAAAACCTAAAAGCTAAAAGTAAAACGGCAAAAGAATTTGCTTTTTACATTAGTAAAACGAAATATGATTATACAGACAAAATTTGCATATTTAGTGTAATAATGACGTTATAATACATCAAACGCAGTTGAAATGTCTTTAATTTTAGCCTATAATTATAAGCTTTCATTTAAGATAGAAGTTATAAGTCTAGGACATGTATAACAAGTCTTATTACTGTTTAAGTCGAAAAATCAAAAAGTATAAGATTTTTGGGGTTGAAATTAGTTTTTTGGACAGCGACTTTTTTTTGCAATTTTTTTTTTTTAATATTCTAATTTACTAAGAAAAAATACATCCTTTAAATAGAAACCTAACGACACTGAATCTTTTTTAGCATGAAATAAATTTGTTTTAAGTATTATTAAAGTAAAATAAAAATAAAACAAATTTTAAACATTTGATGTGAATAAAACTTAGTGTATGAATCTGAAATAATTTACGAATTTACTTTTGAATTTTGTTTTATACTTTTATAATAAATAAAAATTTATTTAACTACGCTATCCGTAAAATCAAATTACCAAAGTAAACTAACTTGAGTACGACATTTGCAAATGTTTACCATTCGAGTCTGTTTAAAAATCTTTAGTAAAAATAGAAAAAATAAATAAAAGAACCAACACTAGCTGTCAAACTTATTATACGCTCAATTATATAAAGCTTTTTTTAATAGATACAATTATTTAAAAATTAAATGCTTTATAAATAAACAAAGAGCGTTATCAATTACTAAACAATAAAATAGTATTTTTAAATAGTTAATGAAAACCGTAAATTTTAAAAACAAAAACTCTATTAATTTTTGAAATTAACATCTTTAAAAGAATACGATATTATCGCTTAAAAGTAATCTAAAAGTCGTACCATAGACTTAACCAATTTATTTTATAGTCAACTAGAAACATTTTCTATAAAATAACCGAAAAAAACTAACCCTCAGGTGTAAGACGTCAAAATGCAAGATGAGCGCACAAATAGTCACAAACCCAATCGTGGCAGACAATGTTATTAGAACAACAGATGCTGTGCTCATTTGTTCTTGATTGTCATTTGCATGAGAAGTCGTAACAGTCTCCGTATCATTTTCTCCTGCAGTAGATTTATCCATAGACAAACAAACAACTTTAAAGTCCTGAAATTTCTCGTAACATAATCGTTTGAGTTGAAAATTAGTAACTTTTGGAACTACAAAGTCAGCGCACTTTCCTTTCAGACTATCTATTTTATTAACTCTGTACAGTTGATTTTCCCATCCTTTGTTTTTGTAATATTTTTTAATCAAATTTTCAATCTTGTCAACTTCTCCATCTTTTATTTCTAAAATTGCCATTCCTTCATCTTTACAAACATTTTCAGCTACCTCACTTGGCTTTACAGTAAGAATTTTAACACCAACTTTTCCAACTGTAACAAAACATTTTACTAAACTAAAACACAGACATAGTTACACAAAATGCGTTAAATACTTCTTATGTTTATTTTAAACTTGTAAAGATTTGTTTATCTAAATTGTTATATACGTACTCCTTATATATTTGTATTAAATATGGAAAATATTAAAATGGTTCACAGAAACTAATAAAAACGGTAATATAGAGAATCAATCAAATATTTTACGGCTTTCAACGAATCTAAAATAAATTGTCAAAACTTAAGACAATCGACTTTAATAAAAAATTTATAGCCTAAAAATCATCACAACTTTAAATAGTTTTAAAATGTTTTGTGTATTATTTTTATACTATTTATGAACTTCAATGTATAACTAACTTCCTTTTACTTCTTTTGAACATATTCCAACTTTAAGAACAAGCAGAAATAAAATAACTGACCTAAAATGCATTAAATTATTATTTTTAGTTATTAGATAAATACTGTAAAACAGGAACTGCACAATTATTTTAAATACAAATTGTAAATATATGAATATTTTTTTACTAAATAAATTTAATAAAACAACAAGATAGTAAAAAAAATCGAATTTCATTTCAACGTTTTTAGCAGTTATTAAAACTATTTGTAAAACTTAGATCTCAAAGTATAGATAAACAGACTGAAAATTATCAAATACCTTTTCATATAATCTCAGAACATTTTGCTACTTTTATACGTTTTATTTTTTAAAAATAAACTTGTACGAAAATCGGTACACACTCATAAATTATGTTGTGTAAACTACTTTAAATACTAGAAGATAGAAAATTAAAGTAAAACAGTAGAACTATCTAGTATACAAGACTAATTTTAAAAGAGTATTATTCAAAATAAACAGTTAGAATAGCTTTGAACAAACAAAACATGCCATTTAAAAGATTTTTGTTCATAAAAATATATTGAAACTGTAAAATAAAAAAAAATTATTATTAAATAAATCGATATGCAAATAAAATTATTTAAGAATATCTATCTCTTTATGCGGCAAATTCACAAATAACTTTTAAGTTTCTATTTAAAATTTAACTGAACTTAATAATTACACTAAAACAGAAAAATGAACTATAAGTAAACGATTTCAAACTTTTACTTAAGTCTATTTTTGTTGAAGTAAAGAAATTGAAACTGACCATTTGTAACGTAAATCCAGATGCGTCATTTTTTCTTTAATGAAAGTTTAAATAAGCTTTATAATATCTGAAA
Source organism: Thalia democratica (assembly GCF_965202585.1). Classification (NCBI taxonomy): domain Eukaryota; kingdom Metazoa; phylum Chordata; class Thaliacea; order Salpida; family Salpidae; genus Thalia; species Thalia democratica. The sequence goes on along the minus strand of NW_028139331.1, from coordinate 9,450 downwards.
AAACACTTTAAATATAAGAACATTTTTAAACTAAGAAGTTCAACTAAGTATTATTGTTTCTATTTTAAGGCTGTTTTAAATTTAAAATATTAAACCTTGAGCAGCTTGAGTAAACTAAAAAGCCATTTTGTTTTAACAACGTAAGACCTAAGTATATCATATACTAACGTGTCTTTGCTTAACAATGAAGAAAATTTTAAACGTTGCATTTGTATGTTGCTTGCATGTGTGAGCATAAAAAATAATACAGCTTTAAATTAGTAAACAGATTTTGATATATATTTTTATTCAGTTTTTTTTGTGAAACATTTTAAATTTAAAGTTTATTGATTTTTAACTTCTTAAATATCTACAAGGTATTTTTTATTAAAATTCCTTAGAACATTTATTTTATGTTTAGTTTAAAATACTAGTTTTAAAAAACATTTTTCATCAAAGCTAATTACTCTTTATATTTTAGCTATTGTTACAATTTTTAGACTATACATTTTTTAAGCTCTATTTTAGTTATTAAAGTATAAAAAGATTAATTTTTGAAGTTTTAAACTAAAATAGTTATAAAAAAATTTCATTTAAAATTATTTCATTTATGACACTACTCTTTTTTTGAAACTAGTTATGTTTAACATAAGATTCATATTTCAATCAAGTTATATTATAGTAACAAATTCTACATATCAAATTTTCAAAACTTACAAAAGTTTGTACTGTAATTTAACTTTATTTTCAAACCATTTATTAAAAATTAAACTATGTTTTTTTATGACATATCACCAGCCACCCAGCTGTGGCTTAAAAGTAGCTGTTAGAAAAATTAAAATATCTAAAGAATTTATTTGCTTAAAAAATTCCAATACACGATTTTTAAACTTGTTTTAACTTTAAAAAATTTAAATGGTAAATAACTATTATAAGGTTGCAATTTTAAGATACTGTTTTATTCCAAATAAAACTTTTACTTTTTTATTTTCAATTTTTAACTTATTTTATTAAGTTTTATTTAAAAGTATTTGGTTGTAAAGACTTTTTATTTAGTTTGTACAATATGTCTGGAATTTTTTTTTAGGTAAGTATTACAACATGACGTGCAGACAATCCGTGTCTACAAAATCAGGAACGTTTACCTTTTATAGTGAAGTAGTGACCCGTTGCCAAGCTGAGAAAATGTGTAAAAAAAGAGGTGAAATTTTAGCACCCGTGACAAGTCTCAGGGATGCTAACAAAATCATAAACCTGTTTGAGTCAAATGTTGAAGTAGAAGGATGTAAATTTAGTTGGCAATATTTTACTCACTACTGGCTTGGCTTAGATGTGAATTATACGGAAAATACAAATGAATACACTTTTTCAAATGGGGTACAGTGGAAAAAAAGAAAACACGAAAAAATTTATCACAACAGTATCAATAACTATACTGAATGTGGATTTGCTTTATTTCAGCCTTTATTTCGTGATGAACCCGTTTATAATTGGACCGGAAAGCCCAACCTGTGATTGGGATAGAAAATACAGCTATGCATGTTTCAAACCTAGTGATGCTACTGCTGAGTCTATTGTTGGGGATGCAGAGACCTATAAGAGTGCTAATATACCATTTAATACAGACTTTTCAATTGGTTTGATTGCTGGTATTTTTGCTGGAGTTATGGCTGGTGTTGGTTTGTTGAACAGAAAACACGCAAAAGAGAGGGCAGAATTGAAAGAGTTGAGAAAAGCAAAGATTAGTGAGAAAGAAAATAGTTCTTTAAGTGACATAGTAATTGATGGAAATAAATAAAACATTTTTAAAAGTTCTAAATTTTTCTAATAAAAAACAAAAGAGTATATAGTACACAAGTATTTTCAGTGTTTATGTAATTTTAGCTATTTAAATTGTGACTCATGGTTTGGTAACAATTAAAACGAAATAATTTGCTTGTCAATAAATGTGTGTTTATAGCTCACGCGTGTTAAAATGGTTAATTTCAAATTATTTAAGTAAAAGTTATTTACTAAATTAAGACAAAATCATTACTTACTACCTATTTAAAAGTTATACTTTCATTAAAAAATGTAGTAGACTAGTTTATCATACAGTTTAGCAAGTTGCTTGTAAGAAATTAGATAATTATTATTAATACTTAAACAGTACATTAAACTTAAAATTAAAAGCTGTTAATTAAAGTTCATAAATTTATTCAGTAAAATGAATTAAAGTAGTTAAGAATGAGTTAAGAATGAAACGAAAGATTAACATTATTTCTACTACTTGACCAGTAAGCATTTATTATTATGTGTACAGTCTTATTTTCTAAAAAGTAGAATTAATTAGTATAATTGCAATAATGTTCGTATAATCAAAATAAATTAGTGTTGAACAAGTTAGTGTAAGAGTGTTGAAAATTACATTTTAAATTTTTATTATTCTGCATTCACTTTGTTTTTGTGTGTCTATGGTGAGTAAAATAAGGAAAATTTTAAACTTTTTAAGGTACTTTTAACTTAAAAAATCAATAAAATGATTTCCCCATCATAAAATTTAATTAAAAATTAAACTTAAGTTTTTTAAATAATCAAAAGCAATTATACCGGTTGTATGAACATAAAGGAATAAAGTGCCGCATGACAGGTAAAAAAGAATTTATATCAACAATTAGTTCAAAACAAAACTATTTCATTTCCTATAGCTGTAAGTTTGTGACTATAAAATTCATCATAAGAAATGATAGGCTTAAACAAATAAAAACTGTTATAAAGGTGATATTTTTTTTTGTTTCTATTAAGTCCCATAGAGAATATTGTACCAATTTAGTAAATAGCAATAAAATTAGTAACTAGTAAATAAGTAAATTGTGATTTTTATAGCCTCTATGACATTAGTTTTAGGATAAAAAATATCAACTTCTACTTTTTTTTCTACTAAGGTAAACGTTTAAGTTTTTGTAGTTACTGACTTTTTACAAGACAATGAATATAATACAAAACTTTAAAGGAAAATATTTCATCTAACCTATACTATTATTTTTTAAGCAAAATGAAATCAATCATACTTTGGGTTACATAATTAATAATGAATTGAAATTACTAAATATTATGGTAGAAATAAAGCACTCAAAACAATAAAAATAACAAAGTAGTACTTTAATACTGTTGCAAAGCTTTCTTAATTTAACTAGGAGTTTTAATTTTTTTCAAGTTTAATTTAAATAATTTATACTTAAAATTTTATTATAAATAACATACAAGTAAAAATATTATTTTGGTGTTTAATTTACACAGTTTAGGAGTAACTTATAATAAAAGTAAATATTAGTGAAAAGTATTGTTTCAATATAAACTTATCTGTCTATTAAGAAAATAAACTAAACGACAGACAACTTTTTTGGTAAATTTCAAAACAATTAAGGTTCAGTAATTGTATGTAAAAAAGCTTGAATAACAGTTCATATCCTACTTTATAAGAAACCCTATTTATTTGCAGCTACACTAGACGTTTTCAAGGAATATTTAAAACTTGTAAGTTGTCAACTTGAACGATTGTTTCCTTGCATTGTTTAGTTGTACAGAATACTTTTAGTAGGTTAAAGTTTAAACACGTTAAAGTTCTGCACAAAGCTACTGAATCTATTGTAGTTGTTTTAAATTGAAAAATGCTAAACAATGTCAACAAAAAAAAAAGCTTAATTATTTGATGTAAAAACAATCTAATTATAGTATATATGTAAGCCTAACTTTAACTGTTGCCTAAGAGTTTGATATTATAAGTATTTGCAAATGAATATATAAAAAAAAAACATTGTATAGAACTGGAAATAAAAAAAGTTTAACTTTTTATTATTTAAATTTAAATCTTATAATTACTGCAAATACCTATACAAGCATAAAAATTTTAATTTGTTAAGTAAGAAGTAAAAACAAGGTTTTTTCAACTACGATTACTTACAATAAAACTTGTAAATATCAAATTAATAACCTTGTTAGGAATTTTTTGTTATAAAAATACTTATACTGTACAACAAAACAATCAATATTTCAATTATAGTTTAACCTTTTTTTGGATAAATATTATATGAACTATTGTTGCAAAAATTTTCTTTTTGATGTTTACAAAAAATTACAATAAGTAGTACATTAACTTTAACTAGTATGTATCAAATTATAAGTTTTTTAATGGACAACTGTATTTATCTTAAACCAGAACTAAAGACTAATATAAACTTTTAATTAGTATGCTTACAAAAAACTAGCTTTCCTGTTTTGGTTTTCTTCAGTAGTCTATATGTGTTTTATTTTCCTTCCATACTTGAAAAACTTTTAAATCCAAAGAAACATAAAATGAAAGTTTTTCAAACTATCTGCAAACAACAATACTATGATTTCCAACTAGCTGAGTATTTTACAAACCAGAGGATACGATTGAAACGTCATAATAGCATTTAAGAATTAAAATTTGTATGATTTTCTCTTTGAAATTTAATGAGAAAACAAGCAACAAAGCTGTAATATATTCTATGTTTGTTGTTTATATGCAGAGTACACTAAAAGTTTTGTTTTACTTAAACAGCAGAACTTGAAGAATCGTATAATAAAAAACTTTACTGTAAGCTAAAATCAAATTGATTGAATAGAAAAAAATTTCTTTGTTTATTTGAAGCTTCTTTAAAACCAAATTAAATAAAAATTTATGCTTTTGAATCTTATGAAAAACTTATTAAATTAATGTAGATTAGTAGATATTTGATTAAATACAAACTACTTGTAGCTAGAGGTTAAAACAGTTCTTTTCATAGAAAAATAACATATTTGATTAAAAGCACCAATTGAATATTTTTTTGATTATAAATAGCTTATGAACTCAATTAACATCGTATTGTTTTTAGATTGTATAAGAACCAATATACTTTTAATAATGTTATTATTTACAAGAAGTAACGCGTAATGAACACAACAACTTAATAACTATTTCTACTTTGTTACTTTCTTTGTTTATTTTTCACAACTTGGTTTAAATTAAGTTTAAAATCATTTTTACTAATAAACTACAGTAGTACTAAAGATAAAAAATAAAACAATGTTTAAGTATAAGTATTAATTTGTCTTGTTTATTTTATTGCATCTTGATCGTAAAGTCCTTAGCTTTTATTTGTTAAACTAAATACCGTACAAGCTTTTATATTACAATCAATACTAAGTCTTAAATTTTTATACCAAACCTTTTAAACAGTTAAATTTATTCTTTTAGTTTAAAGCACATCAATAAACAGACAATGACTTTATTCAATTTTTTGTTCTATGTTCTGTACTCTAAACACAAAAAAAAAGAACAATAATAATAATAATAGAAAGCTCTAAGCAAAATAAATTTTAAAACACAAACATGACTTATATTTTCATCGAAAACTGTTGTATTTAGATTAAAGTCTACTTTGTTTCAAATTTGTTAAATCAATAACTCAATAAATAAACCAATCTGTTTATATAGCTTATACGCTATGTATAATGTGAAACGCATATATATAATTTTTAATATCTGTCTAAAAATGTTGTATTCGGTTGTGCTGTATTAAGCTTTTTGAAAGTAGTCCTTAAAACATATTAAACCTTTTAAACACATGTTTACAATTTTATATTTAACAACAAACGGCCGGTTTAAATTACAACTTTGTTTTTAGCTAAGTTCTCTCAGTTTTATTAGCTTTTTTCGTGTTAATTTGAAAACGTTTAAAATATTGTATTACTTGTTTATAAAGCTAATTCACGCGAAATCTTAGCTATACATCCAGTATTTTTTAAACAATCTAAAGCTTGATACTTTAGTATAATACTAGACGGTTAGTTATTGATGTAGTAATTAACCATTATAATAGTTTTTTTTTTTGATATTTCATAACTTTTTAAATGTTTACAAACTGTTAGTGTTATAGAATAATTGATATCAAACCGAAGAAAAGCACCAACTTTGAAATATTTAACATTTACTAACTTTTTTATTACAATGATTTAAGTATAATGCAGTTACTATTTAACTTAACGATTTTTTAAGTTTATTTAGTGAAAATAAAAGTTTAATAAAAGCAACATAATAACATTATGGTAATCAAAAAATTTTTTTTTTAAATTAACTATTTCATACCGGTTTTCGCTACGCTTTATTTTTCCTAATGAAAGTTAAATTCTACTTAATTTGTGAAAAAATATCAAAAAACATTTATAGAGGCTTTTTGGAATAAAATGAAATAAATATTCGAAAAATTTAATATAAGAGTAATTAAATTAGTTGGTAGATGATAATTACTAAGAAAATATTTTACAGGCGGAAACTATATCAAAATTTTATAAAAAGTAGCTTTATTTTGAAAAGTTTTATCATGAAACCTTAAACTTTGCTACTTAAAAGCTAATTTGCAATAGATGGTAGTTTAATATGCGTTCCTGTGTTGCTAGAACCACATTAAAAGCACAACTTAAAAAATTTGTTTTAAATCCTGGACAAAACATTATAAGGTATCCAAGTAGTGTGCGACTCGATAACCGAAAGTTTTTTCGTGGATTAGGTCCTATGAGCAAACATTTTAAGATTTTTTATTTTGTCGTGCAATAAGCAACACATAAAGCTCAATATTGTTTGATTTCATAAGACTTTTTTCAAGCTAATAAATAAGTTTAGGGTCAGAGATTTCTGTTTGCACGCCTTAAAACACCCATATGTACTTTATCACAACATGTTAGGAACAGTATTATTTTATTTAAGACTTTTTGTTTTAAATGATCGACTAAAATGTTAAATAACAATATAAAAAGTTTTAGTTAAAAAGATTTCAATTTTAAGCAGTGTTAAAACATTGGTTTAATAGGAAAAGTTTATACGGATTTAAGCAGATTTAATAAGTAAATGACCAAAACTAATAAAAAATAACAATTTAAGCCACGTTGTTTAAAAAATGTAAAAATAAACTGTATCAAACTAATCGTTTATTAAACAACGATGTTTATATTACTGGTAAGTTATTTTTTTAACTAAACATAGGTAGCAGGCCAAATCTCTTCGTGGGCTGTGGTTTTCTACTTATCAGTTTAAAAGACTTATTTTATCAATTGCTTCTCACCTATTTTAATTTTTTACTATCATTTGTTGTTATACAAAGTATAAGATATATATTATCAAAATCGTTTACAAGCATTAATTGCCATGCTCTAAAGCATCACTAACAAATATTTGTTTATTTACTTTACTGAGTCATGGATAAGACATTAAAAGGTATCTGTGGTGAGAGACTCGAAAATCGAAATTTTTTTTGTTCACCAGGTCCTTTGACGAAATGTCTTGTGCTTTTTTTTTTGGTGTTTAACGAACAATATTAATTATAACTTAAAACATACTTTAAAAAACCTTTCTTATCTAATTTTGTTTTTAATGTTTTTAAAATGATTTATTTGTATTTCAATCAAAAAAAAATAATAATAAGAATAGTAATATGTTTTTGAATTACATATCAAAAATGATTAAGTTTATATTTCATTTTAAGTTGTACAGTTGCATATATAAAACTTTTTTAATATTCTTTAATTTCTGCTTAAAGTTGTATAAAAACACAATTAGTCAACTATTAAATTTTAAATTTAATTTATTAAAGTTTTGATATGTTAATAGGTATGTTTTTAATAATAAATTGACTTTGAAGCGTTCAACAGTAATTTCCTGTAATTACTTTAAAACCAGTGTTACACGAAACTTTATAAATTTTTAATCAATAAAAAATTACTCTTTGTAAATACAAACAGTTTTTATACTAATCAGTGAAAAGTATTGTACTTTATTGAACGACAATAAAATACGCTCAATTTATTATCATTTTAAGACCTGGTGTACAAAAAAAAAATCATTTATTGAGTCGAACATCAATGATACCTTTTAACGCCTTGTATAGAAAGACTGCTGATTAACCCTAGGAAAATAACTAAATTAGTTAAATTACTTAAATGTATCTAAAAAATATTTGTTTTGTTAGTATACAACATTTTTTTTTTAAATAGTATAAAACAACAAATTTTTTATCTACAATTTATTTTTTCTACATTAGGAAAAAAACATTTAGTGCGACTCAGTATTTTTACTGAACTTTGCTGAACAGTATTTTTGTCACAAAAACAAAGTTTTAGGCACTCGGTTCTTTTTTTTTCGAAAATAAATAACCCTTAGCTAACAAACGGTCGTGTCCCTAGCATAAAACTTATCTGTAAATGGTCTCCAATCTTCTATTATTACGGGCTTTATTTAATAAAAAAGTTTAATCTTGCTTATAATATAGCTGAATTTTAGCAACAAGACGCCCTAAAAACTTTCGCTTGTCAGCTTTTTGGCATGCGAGTTAAAACTTGACGATTTTTATGATTGTATCAACTTGTATTAGGGCCACTTGTAAGGCAAAAAAAAAACATATAAAACTAATAATAAGGTCATTCACAGCTTTAATAACTTTATTTATAATTTTAGATATTCAAATACTTAAATACTACATAGTTGTTTAAGTAGTATTTTGTATAAATAGTCTTATTTTACAAAGATTTAACAATTAAAGGATAGACCATTTTTTTTAATTTAAGTTTATTAGCATATTCTTTAGATTTCTATGAAAGTAAAAAACATATTTAATATTGTACATCAAATTACATTATTTTTGAAGTTAAAAATAATCACTATTTTGAAATAACATTTGGAAATCTTGACTTAAAATGCTATCTAATTTTATTAAGATCAACTTTAAATTTACCAGAATAGCTTTACTTTTAGTTTTTTGAAAAAGCTACGTCTTATTAGCATTTAATCATGATAAACAACACAATAAAGTATTAAAAAACACATAATATTAAAACTTTTGAAAAGATAACATTGTAGTAGTTTTGAAGTTCAGTTATTTTTTGTAAGGCCTCCATTTTGAGAATACAACTTTTCGTTTACTACTGTGATTTTGTGAGCTACTATGTCTATCGTTTTTCGATCTATCCTTTGTTCTGTCTTGTTCTGTGTGACTTCGTTCAATGTTTTGTGAAACCTTACGACTTAGAACTTCTACTCTGCGTTTACTGATGTAGTTGTTTATCTTTGAGCTTCTATGTCTATCACTTGTCCTTCTATCATCTAGTTTGTGGATTACTTTGTGATCTTTTATGTTACTTGGTGAAAGTATGCGCTCCTTTTTATCTTTTGAGCAACGCGTATCCTTACAACTATCTTTTAGCTCGCTTATTGAACGTTTTCTTTTCGCAGATCTTATAACAGACCTTAGATCATCAGAGTTACGATTTTCACGACTTCTTCTACGTGTTTTGCTCTTCTCAAGGTAAGTTTTATCTCTTGAAACGCGGCAAACTTCATCACCACGTCTTTTATGGTGTCTGCTTCTGCTCGCATTTTTGTAATTTCTAAGCTCTCTTAGTGGTGTCTGTTTTCTTCGTTTGTGATGATGATTC
>NW_028139330.1:57054-102960 GCF_965202585.1 Thalia democratica | reverse complement strand
CTTTTAAATTTTTCATGATTTTGCAATATATTTAAAGATCTATCTTAAAGATAAAGTACATTTTTGATAGTCAAATTTCTGTCTGCAATTTTTTTTTCGAAAGTTTGATGTATACTGTTACGATAAGTTTTTGTTTTTACCATATATTTGCAATGAAAACTAACTTTATATAGTCATTTACCCTTTAGTACAGTACTGAAATTTTAAAAAGATACCTTTATGACGATCATAACGTTTGTAATAACTTACAAACGACTTAATCTGTTTAGTTTAAGTTGCAAACAAAACACCAATCAAATTAAACACAATAATGAAATTTCGAAACAGTTTTACAGATTATTTTCAAACTTAAATGAATAAAACGAGCATTTCCAATTTTATCTTCATAGACAGTTCAAAAAAAAAAAATTGCAGAAAAGTTATTAAACATTGAATTAACATCTATGATAAACAAGCAACTTTACTAGCAGTTCAACTAGCAATTTTGTATGCGTTATTAACAAAACTAATGGAGTTTAAAATAATTTTAACCGTGAAACGTATAACAAAATTAGTCTAAAAATTCAATATTTTACAAACTTAAAACGCGTTAAAGAACTATGACTTTTTACAGACACATCACCGCATAGAAAGGAGAAATTTTATGCTGCCCACAAGCATACAAAGGAACTTAACGCAGTAATACACATCCTCTGCACAGACTGCGGTTTTATTTGTTGAAAATCGACCACTTCACATTTTTAATTTTTCACGTGTTAAGTAGTTATTTTACAATTAAAAGTCTGCGTATATTATTCTAGTTATGCTCTAGTTTGACATCTTTGAGAAACTTCTTTTCAAGATTGTGTTAATCTACTTAACAGCTCGATATTTTTATGTTTGAGCAAAGTCTTGCTTTAACATCAGATTAAAATAAAATATAACAATTCTTTAAAACTTTAGCTTATTATTCTATAACTTTATATGAAATTATTAAAAAAAAGACATAAATTATACCTGCCCTAATGGTGTGCCGGTTTATTTATTCGATTTTGAATGATTAATTATTTTCTAAGCCGGTCAGCTCCACTAGTGCACATCAAGTAAAGTGCGTTACGTGTGTAACACCAACTTATAACAAAAACACTTGGTCTTATTTCGTACTTAAAGTAAATTTAAGTTTCTATTAGAAAAACATTATTATGTGGATGAAGTTAAATCTTACTGCCCCAGACCTTTTTTTGAACTCTATTTAAAAAATTCAATATATTAATTGCTATTAAGGAAATATACCTTTGACTTTTTTGTAGATAAATTTAAAAAAACAGCATTATTTAACCTTTTTGACACTTATAGGTTCTGTTTATTGAATGCTTTTTCTAATAAAAAATTTATCAATTCAGTACTTTAAAACTCCCTCAAAAAACCAGTTAATTAAAGTTCAATTATTTTGGTGTTATAGTTGAACAAGTATGTTTTTGTTATTTAACTTAATTTATTCAATTATGTTTTTTAATTTTTTATAATCATCAAAAAACAGTTTATTTTGTTTTATTTGTTTCAATATTTAAATTATACGAATACTTTTCCAATCTTTATTACACTAAGTTTATCATTTTACTAATAGAAAAGATTTATATAAATCCAATTGTTTTGGTATTTAAGCATAAATCACGCCTTTAAATTTATATTACATTATAACTATCTTGTTACAGTTTTCTTTATCAAAAATAAACTGTAGTGAAAGGTAGTAAAATTGAACAGACAACAAACTCCTAAAGCACATGAATAAGACAAAAAACATTTAAGGTCATCTGACAGTGACGTATGAGCAAAACATCAGTTTCGTACTTTAACCAACCAAAGTGAACTTTCGGCTGTATGACGCTATCACAAAACAACCATTATGCTTTATTTGCGCAGTTTGAGTGTTTGGGAAAAAGGTACTTATAAAAATAAATAAAACAAACTTTTTCACGGGTTTTTCATTTTTCATCCACTGAAACTCGCAACCCCCGCACTCCGCCACTTCGACCAGGAAGAACGCGCCACCTCGCGGCGGGTCCACTTGGTCTATCGGCTGGGAAATTATCACTGCTTTCCCTCGGCCAGCTGCAAATGAATTATTTATTTGTTTGCTGTTACGCGCGCATGTCGCAACGTGAAGCAGTTTTGAAATTTTGCGTAATTGTTATTTTTGTGATTTAAAGTTTAATTCGTTGCGACAAGGTTTTAGCTTCCTTTTGTTTGTGTATATAAAATTACAATAAGGTGGATTTTAATAATTTTTTTTGTAGCGCTTACTGTTTTAATGTTTTCAATTGTAAATTAAGCGTTATTTTGCTTCCAAATGTCAGTTGGCTTAATGAGAATTTTTTTGTGTTTATTTTGTTATATATACATAGCATAAAAACATTAAACATATTATTTATTTTATTCATTTCCGGTAATTGATATTTTAATACAAATTAACTGAGTATAACTACGGTTTTTGACTTACATAATATTTATTTTGACAGTTATTTTTATCTTTACCAATATTTATCTTCACTTTTTTATTTGTTTTTATTATTTTAGTTTTTTATTGTTTTATGAATGTTTTACTATATAAATACAGTAAGGAAAAACCTTCAACTACAACCACTAATGTAAATAAAAAGTGGTTGATAATTTTTTTGACTATAGGCTTGTTTTGACATAAGCCGTAAACATTTAATTAATTTTTAAAACTAACAAAAAAAATTAAATATTTTTTTATCTATGCAAATTTCAAGCAAAGTGGTCGATTATGTAAACTAATCAAACATTTAAATATATTTAAGTTACTTTTCTCAGGTCTAATCCAGTTTTTCAACTTAAATTAGACAGAATACATTAAACTAGGTTTATAAATATTTTTTGTTGCTATTGTCTTTTTTAATTATCTATCATTACTAAACAATTCAAATGACGAAAATAGTTATAGTACTTTATTATACTTGACTGTTCAATAACACAATAACATACAACATGCATTAACCAACTGTTCTTAAAAAAAAACCATCAGTTAAACCTTCAAATTGCTAAACAAATAAATTGTTTTTATATATTTTTATTCACCGTATACTAACATACAAACTTTCTAACCTTGAGGCGTGAACCGAAACTCTTCGCTCACAATCACGTGACCGCCCCGACCGACGGAGCACCTGACGGCGAAGCTGACGTCATCACCGTGCTTCACTGTCACATTCTCCCCGTCGGCCGTTGCCACGGCAACCGTCAGGCTCCCGTTGAAGAACTCCCGAAACTTCTCCACTCCCACGAACTCGCTCCGCGCCCACCCGTCGAAGAGCTTGTAGTCGCGCTCCTTTCCTCCCGCCTCCCCCGGATCCAGCAGCAGCGGCTTGACGAACCACTCCGGGCGAAGCGTGACGTCATCGTCGCTTTCCCCCGCGCACGCGAGTTCAATGACGTCATCGCTTCTGGTGACGTGGTTGTTTGCAGGTTGCTTTGTGAACCGGATGTTGGGGGTCGTCGCCGAGCTTCTCACGAATTTTTCATCCCCGGCAGCTGAAGTGAGATATTTGTTATCAAAAGTTTATACATAAAATTTATAAAATTATTTAACACCAAAAGAATTATTGGATGCATGGTAATTGAAAATTTCTAGTTGAAATTTTTGATTTAATCTTAGAAAGAAAAATCCGGCGGAAGTGAAAAAGCGGAAGCCTAAGCTTTCTTGTGCCAAACTCAATTAAGGTAAAGCTTTGATTACACACTTGATCATTAGACCATGTTGTGGTCAAACTTGTATGATTAAACATTAAATGTAATTTATTAAACTTTTTTTTTACTGTACATACAAAAGTACTACAAAATACTTAATTTTTTATGTATTTTAAAAAACAGTATGATATTTGTACTTATACACAGCTAAATGAGCCAGTACAACAAAACAAAGTTTTTATATAAAAACAAAGTTACTTTATGTAAGCAAATAATGCTTTCAAAAATGCTTGTATGACAGTTAATACTTTTTAATCCACCAAAAGTATGTATGTACCACAAAATAAAGTTTTATTTAGAAGTAAAATTACAATGACACATGAAAATTGTATTTGTAACCACAATAAGAGACGGCTTTATTTATTAATCAAAGTTTAAATCTTGACTTGTTTTTGTTTGACCAAAAGATTTTAGTGTACAGCTAAAAACAATTTAAATTGTATTCAAACTTGTAATGTGTATTTCTTTAAAATGGTTTTTAAAAGCTCAAGTATCCCCTCCTATATTATAAACAAAGTGTGTTCAAAAGAGATTACATAAAGTTATTTTAATCGATTTGAATATTTACCCACAATGAAACTAAAATTACGTACTAAATTTTATTTTAAAATCTTTATTTTCATTGAAATTAAAAAAATGAATCACACAGTGAACATTTATAATAAACAAAATTTATTTGATAATAATAGTACAAACTGATATTATAATTACATAAACCAGGTATTTAGTTCTACAAAAAAAAGTGGTGTACTTTAATATAAAAAAAAATGAATTTTTCTGATCAAAATTAGCTTTCTTGTATCATTTAAAATTAAGTTACGGTTGTTGTTATTTAAATCTCTATTATGTTAAATAAAAATAACCTGAAATGTATTTGAATTTCAATTAGCCATTGAAACAAAAAAACATAACTCATTAGTTCACTTTGTTTATCGCCACAATTTGAATGAAGCATCCAGCAAGTCTCTCTGCATTAACTGCAAGTGAGTTAAAAATATTTTTAAATAAAATGTGCATGTCACCGTGGAAAACTGGCTAATTTTAAACAAATACCTTTACCAGTACATATGCATTTAAAATTTTAACAGTTACAGTTTGTCGCAAATTTTAAATAAGTAAACTTGATTGTAGTTGTATACAGATGTTTATACTTACATATTAACGAAATACAATTAACGTTTTTAAAAGCTGTATAAAAACTTTTTTTTTATAAACCACTATGAATATATATAACATAAATTTAAAATTAACAGAAATATAAATAGCATTATGTTATAATTACCTTCAAAGGAGCGAAATCTAAACAAATTATATTTAACTAAGCTCAACTTAAAAAGGTGCATTCAAGACATAGATACTAAAGAGCTCCACTGAAACAAAAAGATAAACACCTCATTAACCACTTGTTTGCTAGATTCTGTTATCCTAGGCCAATTAAATTCAAAACAGATATCTTCTGGTGTAGTTACTATAAACATTTTGAATTTAATTGATTTTGAGAAAAAGGAAGTTTTATAGATGACATTGTTTGTTTTGTTATTCAGAACTAGAATGTCTATGGTAGCAAATGATACACTTCATGCCAAAAGAACTATGAAGTGAAGCGTTGCATAACAATGCTTGGTTAATTAAAGTAAACAAAGCATTTCACTAGAGGCTGCAAATGTTTTGTGGTTGTTAAAATTCATAAACAATTAATAAATATTTTCAATGATCTAAATTCGAAAAAGAATTGTTTTAAATGTGAAACAACGTATACAGCAATGGTGTGATAAAATAGTATAAAAATAAAAGTCACTGAAAGTCTATCTAATCCTATGTATTTTGAGATAAATACCTAAAACTTACAGGGAAATGACAATAAAAGTGTTTACAAAATCTGTCACAAAAATTTTTTTGAATTTTAATAAGATTTTAAGAATTTTTGGTCACAAGTTTTCTAAAACTTGTTACATTTTTTTTTTGCAAGGAGCCTTTTCTGAAAATTTTAGTAAATCAGTAACTATTAAGAAAGATAAATAGGTAGTTAACTTTAAAGAGGCAGTATATAATAGAGAGGGTGGTGTAATTGTTTTAAATTTTATTGCTAAGTGAGCAATTATGAAAATAAGCTTGTAAAAAAAACATTTATGAAATCAATATGCTAAAATTAGTTGTACAGTAAAAAAATTATTATTCAACCAATAGGTACATAACACAAAGTAAAATGCTTATTAATAATAAACTTACCTGTAAAATTTGTAAAACAGAACATTGGTTACATGTCAATAAAATTTCAGACAATTCAAATTTCAACAATTCAAATTTGAAATTTAATTTTAAAGGACCATAACTAAAACGTAATATGTAATATACTAAAAACTTTTTATTCATTATATTTTTTTCAATATTTTTGGATCTATGTCTAAAAATAGCTTTAAAATATAATAATATTTCATAACTGTTTTAATAAATACTTTTTCCACCAAAAATAATGTAGGTATCACAATTGTTGAAATTTGAATCATGTGCACCCCAAAATATTATTAAAGTTTTCAACATATATAATCTAATACTTTGCTGCATAAAACTAACCTAAAAGCAGACTGTCTTTCTGACAGAAATGACAACCACAAATTCTAATTCTAGGAGTTGTAGTGGTACATCTTCTCTGTCCGAACTGCTATTTACCAACTTTATTCTGTGTTTAATTGAAAATACTTACTATCAACATCTCAACTATTATTTACACTTAGTATGTATTGTTTAGTTGTGTTTTAAACATTTACTCTTTTGTTTTATGAGCAGTTAATTTATTGAAATTTCTTATATAACTTATTGAATATTGTTTAAGAATCCTTTGAAATTTCTAGCTGTGAAAGACATAATTCATTAAATTTAAATAAATCAGACGTGTTGCAACTTATCTTTTAAATTTACATATATTTATTTTGCTTAAGTTTCTAAGGATAACAAAAAAATTGTAAAAGCAATTAAAGCAATTAAGAGTGTTAAATATCTTAAGTAAAAAAGATAACTTTTAATCTAATTATATTAATGATAATGGCTTAAAATGTATCTAAATTACCTATTATATATTCTATAAATTTGTTATGTTTCATATGAGCAATCCAACTAATTTTCTTTTAATTTCAAACAGTATAACAAACTAGTAAGTGGAGTATGTATTATGAAGTATAACTACATACCAGACCAGTTTATGTATTTTTATAGTATTTTTTAGTTGAGGATGAGACTTTGAAAATAATCTTTAAGTTATATAAAGTATACTTTAATTTATGGTACTTTTTACAGTTCAAGAACTATTATGTAAATAGAGAGATATTCTGTAGTAAAAAAAGTTAAACTGACTTTTTTTTCTTTTTGCTATAGCAAGTGTTCTCACAAGTACAACAAATAAAATTAAGTTAAACAATAAACCTAAAATACATTTAGATGAAATTTTTAGAATTAAATTTATTACACTGTATTGAAAAGTCAGTTAAATAATCACTTCTCTGTTTGTAGCAGTATAGTATTTTGAAACCTAAAAATATTATTTCATTACATGTTAACACCTTTCAAAACTAAGCTTATTAAAACAACAATCACCTTAGGTGATTTTAATAAAAAAAGCATAATATTTCTTTAATAAAAATATACTTTAATTTAGATAAACTGATTAATTTTAGTTGCAATCAGTGTTTGATTTTAGTAAAAGTTCTATATCAAAAACCTTTTTTTATGATTAAGTCATCTAAATATCAGTCATGGACTTATTGTAAAAACTTGAAGAACATTAGTTAAAATTTGAGGTAAAATTACAATTTAATGAGGCCTTTGTTTGCTTTCTAGTATGTGCCTTCAATAAGAAACTTAAGGAACTAAGTGGCTTTGATTACTTAAGGGCATAGGGGGGTCCAACATTTTTTTTTACTAAAAATAATATTGTATCTTATATAAAAGTTTAAAGTACAAGCCAGTTTTTATAGAATTAAGAAATCTTATTTAACTTTTGAAATATTGTAATTTCTATAAAAAGTTTCCAATACAAACGTACGGACTGCAAATTTTTCAATGTCAATTTTCTCAGAAATTTAAAAAATCACTAAAAATCTATCTCCTCCTTCATTTTTTGAGCTAGAGACCTCATAGTTTCAGGAAATGTTCCTTTTGTAATTTAGAAGACTTTGAATGTTGAAACTTTGAAAATATTAAAAAATAAAAATTTTAGATAAAAACAACAATAAAAAAAAAGATGGTTTTTTTTATAAAAAATTTATTTTTCAAAATAAAAAAAAATCCTGCATTTATTCTTTTTAAAATTTAATAATACACTTTCTGTAAAAATTTGAAGAAGATTGCTTAAAAAATGAAGGCAGAGATTTTTAGTGAAATGGTCTTTTTTTTGCATTTTTAGTTTGCGCCTTCCATTAGGAACCTATTGATGTCACCGACTTTGATTGATCATATCTCAAAAAATACTTTGAATTTTTTCAAGCGGTTAAAAATACCTGATAGCTCAGATAAAACTCTATAGAATAAGATTAACTTTTAAAAATCAAGGTGGACCCCCCTATGCCCTTAAACTCTCAAAAGCTGCTTTAGTTTATTTAAAAGCCATATATGAGTCCAACATATTTTTAACAAAACATAAAATTGGCTTTCATTTGAAAAAATTGAGTAAATTACATAGGTTTTTAAATAATAGAAACTTAGTTTATTTTTAAGCCTTGTTAGACTAATTAAATTTTAATAATTAACTATATTAAGCTAACAAAAAGATAAATATTAAGGCCATAAGGGGAATAAGACATGTTTTTTACAAGTTGATCTTATTTTATAGAGTTGTTTCTAGGCTTCAAGATGCTTTTTATCATTTTAAAAATTTCAAGTTATTTTTTGAGATATGACCAGTCAAAGTCGGGCCACATAATAGGTTCCCAATGGAAAGGGAAATCTTAAACAGCAAAAAAAGACTACTTTGTTTAAACTTTTCAAGCAATTTTTCAAGCAATCTTCTTCAAACTTTCACAGTCTAATCTTTATACAATAACAAAAAAACATAACTTGTGAATTTTAAAAATTTTAGATAGAAATAATTTTTTTTTGAAAAAAAAGTTTTTTTTTTCATAATATTTTATCTTTTCAAATTAACAAAATTTATAAGATTTTTTTTTTTTTTAATGTGAGAAACATTACCTGAAAATTTGAAGAAGATTGCTTGAAAATTGAAGAGGAGATAGATTTTTGGTGATTTTTAAAATTTCTTAGAAAATTGATCCCAAAAAATTTGCGGTCCACACATTAGTATTGGAAACTTTTTACATTAAATAAAATATCTCAAAAGTTAAATGATAATTTTAAATTCTATAAAAACTGGTTTATAATTTGTAATTATAGCTTTCATATAAAAGCCCAATTTTTTTTGTAAAAAAAAAAGTGTTTACCTCCTATGGCTTTAATTTTTGTAAAAAAAATGGTCCCCTACACTATCAGGGTACACCATATATGAGATAAAACCAGTTTTGACAGTTGAAATATTTGAATGTATTGAAGAAATATTTACATGACCAATTTTCTCAGACTTAAGAAAAAAATTACTAAAATTCTATCTCCATCAAACTTTTTAATGCTAATCTTTCAAGTTTTAAAAAATTTTCATTTTTGCTATAATAAATAACTTGTAAAAGTAAAATTTTCCAAAAACAACTGATTTTATTTTGTTTACTTTTCATACAACAAATATTCAGAACGAAAAATCTGCTTCCTACAAGCTGTTTAAAATACTTTAAAGATTTGACTGAAAAAGTGTAAATTAATTGACATGATTTTTGAGTTTTAAATTGTGATGTTTTAGGCAAAAATTTAGATTTTAATAAAAATTTCTCACTAGTATTATTTTTGAATTTTTAACATGAATTTTACTTTTATAATCCACATATCTTTGATATACATATGTTTTAGTAAAATTCAGTACTTTTTATTCTTGACTGAGAATTCTGAACTTATATTATTGTTGATATATTTTAGCATTTGTTGATGCTGACAATATTGGCCCTTTTTGGCTTAACTTTCAGATGGGTTTGGATATTAAGAAGTAGTTCATATAGTCAACAAGAATGGCTACTAGATTTTTAGAAGTTTATTCTTTTTTAGGTTTTCTACCTCTTCGAAGTAGAAAATAAATTTTAAAAGTACAGAATTATTTATTTATTTCAAGTTAATGAATATGTACAATACTATTTCAAATTTACTTGGTATTTAATTAAACTCATAAACTTATTTTATGTATATAAAAGTTATTTCTTATGTAGCTTTTATTTCAATATCTTAGGTTTTTGTAAATTAATTTTTAACATTTTAATTTTTTAAGTATTAAATTCCAGGATTTACAGAATTCTAGGTAATGTGGCAACCTATTAGAGATTTTAAATGGATATAATTACTAAAGTATTGGTAGCTTAAAAAATCAAAAATATTCACTTAGTAATTACTTTTTACAAATTATTTATAAGATAGTAAGCCTGAGGTTATAGATAATAACCCTTGATGGTATAAATATGTGGCAGCCATAATTTATTTTTGCTACCAATTTAAAAAAGTTTGACTGATATAAATTTGTTCATTTTAACCAAAATATTTTCAAAAACAAATTAACTTGCAGATTATGTTTATAAGGTGGCCATTCACCTGGAATAATATAAAATTTTGAAAGTTAAGCAAAAAGAATCTGGGAACATTTTAATATTAAATTAGAATCAACAATAAACCTAAAAATCTTGTTTCTTGACCAATTGTACTAGGAAACTAATAATTTTTTGAATAAATTGAAAAACATGCCAGATTGCATAACATTTAAAACTTTTTTTGTTATTAAAAACACTTTAACTATTATTACTGATCTTTTTATAAGTCAATCTTTTTATTATATTAAAACTTAAATTAAAAAAGTATCAAGAAAACTTTTGATAACCTTGGAAAAAACACTTAAACAACAAGTGGCCACCCTGTCATTAGGACTATATTAGTACTTAGTATTATATTACACAATGAATTTAATGAGACACATAAATTTTTTATTAAAGTCATTATTTTGGAAAAAAATAAAATCACTAGTCCAATTTTAACATTTTATTATCACTAATAAACTAACTTTAAATTTTTAATAATAATGAATTCTAAAATAATTGAGATTAGCTTAAAACATAGTTCTATTACTTTATGAAGACTTAAAAAAAGTAGCAATGGTCAAAACAGTTTAGTAATATTAATTGTTTTACAGGTCCCTTTTACAGGATTTAACAAAAAAAAAGTGTTGACATATTTTATTAATAAAAACCCTCTTCATGTAACTATTTTTTAGGATTAACAAAATATTTTAAATTACAATATAATAAACTCTTAATTAGAATAAATTAGCTCAAGATAAAGATTTTCTTACTAAATTAAAATTTTATTAGTTATTTATGTTGTCATACTTTTGCTGTTATAATACTAATAATTGTTAATAATTTAGTTAATTAATACAATTTATAAACCATAAGTCCAGATGTAAACTTATATTAAAATATCATATTAATTTAATAGTTTTATATGTAATGATATTTCCATAGCAATCTTGTTGTTGAAGAAACACATTTAATTCTTAAGTGAGTATGTAAAACTCAAAGTTTATCAATTAGTGAAAAATAAAAAAACTGAATTAGGTTAAAAAACCTACTTTGTTATAGTTTTCATTTTAAACAGTATCAAAGTTTTGAATTAAATCATTATTATATTTACTTATAATAACTGCATTCCACTTCACTGACATAACTACATTAACTTATATGTTAATTTTAGTTTAATTTGAAAATAAAGGTGAATCACAATAACAGTTTTAATTTAAATAAACTACTATATTTAAAAATACATTTACATAGTTAGTACAAAGAGTACTATACAATTATTTAGAAAAAATATTATTATTTAGTTTGGTTTAAGAATAAATGTAAACCAAACAACTTAAAAATTTTATTTATATGTAGGGATGTGTTGTCCACATATTATTGTAAAATCTTTAATATATGTGTTTTTCAAGTTATTTCTTTAGAAATTTTATAAATAAAAACAATACCATAACTTACCTTACATTGGCTGGCATTGCAGTGTATTTCTCTGTAACAGTTTCAAGTGAATGTTATGTTGTATTTCTGAGCATGCGCAGTAATACAACAAACAGGTTACCACAAAATATTTTATACAAAGTATTTTGTTAACCAGGGATTAGTCATAGTAGGTTGAGAAAAAATCGTAATTAAATTAAATGCTTATAGAAAACTTTACAAAACTTAAACATTCGGTTTGAGCTTAACTAATTTAAGTTACTTAAACTATGTATTCAACAAAAGTTAAATTTACCATCTGAATCTAATACTTTATATAAAAAAACATATATCTTACTCTGTATACTTCTTTATCGCTAGCATGATTTTTTTTTTATTTAAACCATTATTTGAGTAAAAAACATTTTTCCTACATATAAAATCGATAAAAATTAAATTAAAGTAATTAAACATAAAGTTTATTTTAAACAGTTTACCACAAGTTAAACAAGTATAATTGTACCACTACTAATTTTTAAAGTCTTAAAAAGTTAAGTTCAACATTTTTGTAAAGTTTCTAAAAAATTTTAGATTTTTCTACGAAAAATAAAAGTATCTTTAATGAGTGTTTTTATAATTAGCTATTTAAATCTCACACTTTAAATAAAAACTAGGAAAGATAACAATATTGTGTTATTTCAAGTATGTAAAATGTTATAAAAGTTTGATCTCCTAAACGACTCAGCTACGAACGTAAAACATATAATAAGAAAAATTACATATTTTACACTATATAAACAAAACTTTTATTTATCTGTATTTTAAAATACAAACAAATGCGATTCTTTACTCTCTAATATGTTTATATACTATAAGTTTTTTTAGATTTAATGAAATAACAACTATGTAGTTTATATAAAAACTGTTTAAAATTAAAAAACGTAAACCAAGCAAGTCCTCGCTACAATTTCCATATTTTATAGCGTTTTTATGTGCTTATGTAAATGGAAAGTTAAACTGCGTAAAAATAATTAACTGCCTAACAAAGTTAAGAGTTTCTACGCAAAGTGGAAGTTGTATTTAAAGTTTAACTTTGTTTGATTCAAAAAAGTATGCCTTCAAAATTTCACAAGATTTTTATGAATATTATTTTTTATTTAAAGCTGTTATTAAAAATTTTTGTATTGATAAAACTTGCTTGTAAACTTTCTGTAACTTACGAATAGAGTTTTTTTTTCTTGGAGTTTCTATGGAAAATTATTAAGATACACCTTTTAAGAAAAATAACAGCTGCGTTTCAGAAAGATACTTTAGTTGTTTAAAATAATACTGGGCCGACTTTTTTTTGTTACTAACAACGAGTTTTTATTTGAAGAAACTGTAGTTATGTAAACTTGATTATTTAAAGAATTTTTAAGAGTTTTATAAAAGCCAATATAATTTTAAAGTTTTGCAGACATTAAGTCAGAAAATTAATTGCTAAATTTGAGCCATTTTTGTCATTTGCTACTGGTTTCGATGTACTAATTAGTTTTTTCGTTAAAAAAATTTAAAACTTTACAACATTAAAATAATATCATTTAAACAATGTTTAGAATTTTAAACTTAACTATACGTTGTTTTAGATTTAATGAAATAACAACTATGTAATTTATATAAAAACTGTTTAAATTAAAAAATGTAAACCAAGCAAGTCCTCGCCACAGTTGCCATATTTTATAGCGTTTTTTTTGTGCTTATGTAAATGGAAAGTTAAACTGCGTTAATACAAAAATGGCAAATATGGTCACAGGCTAAAAAAGTAAAGAGTTTTTACGTAAGTGTAAGTTATATTTAAAGTTTAACTTTGTTTGATTCAAAAAAGTATGCCTTAAAAATTTTATTAGTATTTTATGAATATTTTTTTTTTATTTGAAGCTTTTATTAAAAACTTTTGTATTGATAAAACCTGCTTGTAAACTTTTTGTAACTTATAAGTAGAGTTTTTATTTTTTTCTATGAAGTTTCTATGGAAAATTATTAAGATACACCTTTTAAGAAAAATAACAGCTGCGTTTTAGAAAGATACTTTAGTTGTTTAAAATAATACTGGGCCAATTTTTTTTGTTACTAACAACGAGTTTTTATTTGAACAAAGTGTAGCTATGTAAACTTAATTATTTAAAATCTTTTTAAGAGTTTTATAAAAGCCAATGTAATGTTAAAGTTATACAGACATTAAGTTAGAAAATAAATTGCTAAAGTTGAGCCATTTTTGTCATTTGCTACTGGTTTCGATGTACTATTTATTAACAAACTTAGTATGTATTCGGAAATAATAACTTACGTAGATTTAAAGTCTAACGAACTGTTCCCATACGTTTATAAAGTGGACAGCTTAGATGTTTCATTTATTAAACTCTTTTTCATTAATATATATAAATACCGGAAATAACGAGATTTTTTGTCTTAACACTTATACTTCTTAAAGTTTTGCAAACTGGTTTTTTGATAGCTTATAATTTCATGTAAAGTATTTTCTAAAACCAATAACTGTTTCATATGTTCATAAATTAAATTAAAAGTTTGTTAATCAAGTAATGTTTTTGTATTGTTTTCTATCAATTCATAATTTAATTATGGCACATACTCATTAAACTGTATACAATTTAATAGAGCAGTGACTAAACATAAATAGTTTAATGGTTTAAAGAACACAGTCAATTAAATTTACGCTAACAGTTATGAATAAGTTTTATCAGATGAATGCTATTGATTAAAGCACGCAAGTGAAATCTTTTTTTAACTAAAAGTTATATTTTTAAGTTTTATATATATATAAAAACACTATTGATATGTCAAAATTTTATTACAGATAAAATAAAGAATTATTTTAAAATGAGTTAAATAAAAACAAACTGTTTTTTTTAACATGTATTCATTAATTCATTATACTTGATGAATAAAGAAAGTCAAGCTTAAAATTTTAAACAGAAAAATATATCAAAAACAGAAAAAATTAAATAGTTCTTCTATTATCTCTGTACTAACTTTAAAGATTTATTATTGACTTTTAAAAGAATTTCGTTTGTACCAAAATTCTAACACTTTCAACGTAAAGTTAATTTAACATTTATAGTACGTTATTTTAAATAAATGAAATATACTTGTTTAAAACATCATAAGTTAAATAGATATAATAGTTGAGTGTCAACAAATATAAAAAAATACAACATTTTTATGTTTATTCAAGTAAACTAAAAATTTCATAAAGTTATAAATAAACATCATTTTTAAATTTTTTTATTACTTTAACTATAAAGTGTTGTTTTTTTTCAACTCACTAAGTTTGTTATAGAATCTTAGGTGATGATAATCTTAAAACAAACTTTTATATTCTAAATTTACATTATAAATTATTAGTTTTTAACACTATTTTTGCACTTAAATTTATGTTTAGTATAAATAATTTAATTGAATAGTTTTGTTACTTACAATATAAATTTAAAGTGATTTTGTTTAAATATGTAAACTTAAATTCTAAAATTTACTTTTACCTAAAATATAGTAAACGATTTCAAATATTCAATCCCTGATATTTAATCGAATTGCAGTTTTGTTTACATGGATGCTAAACACAAAATGGATTTTGTTTACATTGTAACAATACACTTTTTTATGTAGAAACAACACTCATTTTATACAAATAATTTGCAGCTCTTGTTTTTGTTAATATGGAAACGGTGTAGATCAGGGTTTCCCAATTTTTTTTTTTGCAAATGGCCCCCTTTAAAGAGACTGAAAAAGCAATGGCCCCTTTCAACAAGATTACTCATAAAACACACATAAACCTTTTTTTTTTTCTTTTCATTTGCAACTCAAGAATATCTAGTGTAAGTTTTAAATTATGGCCTCATGACTCCCTGTGGCTCCATTACTGCTTATAGCCCCCCTCTTCCCCCTTTGCTGCTCGTGGCCCCCTGAGTATCTGTCATGGCCCCATACGGGGCCACTTGGCCCACTTAGGGAAAACCTGGTATAGATCCTTTACATTACCCTTTGGACTTTAAGTAAGTTTTAGTTATTAGTTATACTATTTAATTGATGAAGACAAAAGTTCATAAGAATTATTGTCAAAATTGATTATATATTATATTTTCTATCAGTTTAAATATATTAAATAATTATCTATTAGTCTAAGAGGGTAATATTTTACTACTATTTCATACAGGGTTGCCACTCGGTCAAGAAAAGTCTGGAAATCAGGAAAATTCTGGAAAAATTTTAAAAAATGACAAAGTCAGGAAAAATCAGCAAATTTGATAAAATTTAAATTAAGTCAGATTTTGTCAGTTTAATTTTACAAAAATCCTTGTTTTCCAAAACCTCCAAATGGTAAAAATTAATTAAAAGTCCTTTAAAGTCAGAAAAAAAATCCAAAATTTTCTCAAAAACTTACAAAAATATTTAGTTTTATTTCCAATGCCTTCACCTGGTATAAATTAGTAAAATATCCTTTATAAAACTGCAAAAAATTTCTATTAACATATTGAACAAGTACCCTACTTAAACAAGCAGACTTTGTAAGCTTTTTAGTATTGTTGGTCTGTAGCAAGGACAATTCAATAGTGAAACTGTAACATATACACAAAAGTTTATCTAGCGTAATTTTAGAATCAAATTTTGTTTAAATAATTGAGTTTAGTATTTCATGTAATAAGTTACTGTGTATACCTTACCTCTTTATAATGTTTTCAAAATTGTTTAAATTTATAAATTAAGTTATAAGAGAGATATATGCCAAGATTAAGTTTACTTATTATTTTGTTTTTTAGAGTAACTTAAGTTTTTAAAGTAAATAAGAGCATATTTATTTGTTACAAATCTTATACTAAATGATAAGAGGAAATATTTTATACAACAGATATATAGTTTTTTTATGTCTTTATATACAGTTACTTAAGTATGTATATTCTTTTTTAATTGATTTTTAATTTAAGGATTTTATGTTAAATAGTTTGGGTAGTATTTTATTGAGCTATGTGAACAATTTAAAGAAGTAAAACTGATTTAAAAAAGTCAGGAAAATTTTGGTTCAAAGTCAGGAAATTTTTCTCAGCTTGATCAGTGGCAACCATGGTCATATATAACTGACCATTAAAATTTATATAAACTATCTATAGTAGATAAAATACTTATTATCACATTTAGTCTAATTGATAAAAATTTGCTTGGGGATTTAAGTTTTAGGGTGTGTCTACATTTTTGGTTTTAAATCATGACTATTTGAATTTGTGATGTTTTATGAATGTTAAGTCACTAAGGGTTTGTTTAACAGAAATACCACACATTCCAGCTACTCAGGATAACTCAATGATTTTGTTTTAACTTGAGCTAATAAAGTTAATTTTTTAAGATATTTAAAAAACTCAGACTAACTAAAAATGTTTTTTTTTCAAAATTCTAGCTAGTTTAGATATTTCTATTGAATTTATGATAGTTAAAGAAATCTTTATCTTGATTATAAATTAAAATTTCATCAGTTCTTAAAGTTGATAATTTGGTATTTAACTATGTTTAGTAAAATTACTTTTATTAAGACTTTGAACTGTGTTTATGTTTAAAACTTTATATAAATCTTGTTAAAATTAGACTAACCTAATGCAACTCAGACTGTTTTTTTTGTATTAAGTTAATTTAAAACCTTGTTTAATTGATAACTTATTAATTTTTCCTTGTTTTACAACAACTAAGACTAGCAAAAACCTGAAAAGACCTAGAAAAAGTAACTTTTACATCTTAAGCAATGAAATTTTGTTTTGATACAAATTATCTATCATACTGATACTTTTTTTTTGTTATCATAATTTTTTTTTATATTTAGAAACACATTTAGAGTAGGTTTACAGTATCTTTTCAATGTTGTTATGTTATTTACAACAGCTTTTTACCTTTGAATTAGTTATATATATTAAAGAATACATCCAAAATATTGTACTTTTGAAAACCTTGGAAGAAATTTCTCAAAAACATTTGGAAACCCTGTATTTAATTCTTAATCACTAAAAATTTTCAGTTTATTGTTTAGTTTACTAAATCTTATATACTGTTGTTTGAAAAATAATTGTTTTTATGTCTTAAAATAAAATGTAGTCCTTTTAAAAATACTAATTATTATTATATATTAATTAAGTATTAATGTTTAGCTAAAGAAGTTATGTAGGCACGTTAGGTCCTACATAAGTTTTGTAATATTTAGTTTCTTCTCTTTTCATTTAAGTTAGTCTCTAGATTTAACTTAACAAAAAAAAATTCAACTTCAATTAATTTCTTAATATTAGTTATTTTGAGTGAGGATATGTGTTCCTTGTAATTATTAATTGAATTGAATTTAGTATAACATCACTTTTATTATGTTTTTGATATAGTAGGTTAGAAAAAGGTGTATAAAAGCTATGAACAAATATTTTTTAACAACAACTTGAACTTTAGTCTTATCATGATGATTTTTAAAAAATAAAAAAAGTTTTAGGGGCATTAAAATAAAAAGTTTAAAAGTTAATATACTATACTTCAATTAATTTGTTTATTATACAAATTAAATTTGAATTAGTTTATTCATTTCACAAGTTACCAGTTAAAATCTTTCAAATTTAATCAAATATATATCAAAAGTAATTTCAAATAAGTTGTTTAGAGGTTAACCAACTAATATTTTTGAGATTAATCTAGATATTATAACCAAGTTTAAAAAAAAGTTACTTATAGCTTAGTAGCTCACTAGTTTTTCTATGATAAAATCAACCTGAAAATACAACTAAAAAGTTTAATTGTTGTTCAAAATAATTTGACTATTTTAAATGTTTAATTACAAATTATAAAGGGGACTTAAAAAAATAGAAAAGCTCTTTAAATTTGGCATATAATTTAAAAGTATAGATAATAGAAATTCGGTATACCCTTGTAGGTAGATTGCAATAGAAATTTAATACAATATAATTCAAATTTTTAATAATAATTGTTATAAGTTCATTAAGAAGTATTGAGATTAAATGAAACTTCATTAGTAACTAAGTTTATTCAATGTCTAATAAGTTTGGTTCAACATAGAATGGTATTAAATTTTTCAAAAAAAAAATTATAACAACTGTGAAATTAAGTCATTGTAAAGATTGTTACCACACCAAAAAATAAAACATAGTTTGATTTGGTTTAAGATTAAATTAAATAACACTATGTTGTAAATAATTTTTTACTTTTTAATGGGCTTCCCACCTACTCAGGATATTCAAAATATTCAGATAATTCTAAGCAGATTAAAAAATAACTAAAAATGACTGAGGAAAACTCTAGATAACTCACGACAAATTGAAATGAAAAGAAAAATCAAAATACTTTAATACGTGTTTAAAAATCTTGGTCAGTGTTTTGTATATCTTAGGTGTAATTAAGTTTATTTAAATGCAATCTTTTTTTTTTGTTTAATAACAATTTCTAATAAAGAATTTGGTTTTTCGGTACTAAAAAAAATAATTTGTTTAGCCTTTTTTAAAAGAAAAAAAAGTCAGCATGACTCAAGACAGTTTAAGGTCATTTAAGATAGTTTCAGTCACTCAGGACAATTTTTTTGAGTTTAAAGATTAGAAACGCTTAGTTCTAGTCAAAGTGTAAGCTATGTTTGTTTAATAGTTTTTACCCATTAACATAGTTAATAAAAATGGTAATATAATTATTATAATTTTTTACTTTTTATAGAGCCATAGAATTTACAAATGTTAGGTACACCCTTTCTTTAATATTGCTTAATAACTACCATTTAAAGCTTACTGTAAAGTTTATAAATTTTCAAAGACAAGATTTATGTATACTATACATAGCTTCTCTTTGAATTATTTATTTTTTAATATTCTTTTTTTCATAGAAGAGAGTTTAATTTAATCATGTTTACTAATAAGCATATGTACAGCAGAACATAAAGTTATAAAATATGAAAGTTGTCATTTTATAAAAAGCTCAAATAATTTGTAGATGCTGACTTTGTTTAAAGTTGTTGTTCTTTCCTAACTTTTTAAAAATAACTTCTGTTTTTTTTTTAATATTTCTAACAGAATAACTTTTGTCAATTATCTTTTGTTTATTGTTGATTAAAATCTTTAAGCTAAATATTTGGCATCAAAATGTTGACATAAAGCTTGTCAGTATAAAATTAAAAACAAGTTATTTTCATTTTAATAAAACTAATTCATTAATCACACATTTAATTTAACTCTTTTTACATTAATAATAAGCAAGCAGTTATTTTTAGCACTATAACAAAGTTGAAATTTCATTTGAGAAAAATGTATTGTCAGTTGACTTAATGATATAAATTTTTACAATTGATTAATACTAATTGTACAAACATATAATTCAAATTACGTACACATATAAAATTGCCAAAAAATTTATGTTTATTTTGAAACATGATAATTAGATCAACTCTTATTACTTTAATTGACATATTTTCATTCGTTAAACAACTGAAATAAAATTAGTCTTATTGCTTTTATATAAGTGTATGCATTGCTTTTATATAAGAGTTATAGTTTTGAGATAATCATTAGATAGTTTGTAGAAAAAAAGTGTTTGGTAGACAAAGCTTAAATTATTTAGAAAATTTATAATTAGCTTATTTCTATAACATTAAGTCCAAAAACAATTTTAATATAAACACTCTTTTACTTAGGACATGGATAAACAATCATTTAGAACAAAGCAAGTAAAGCTCACTGAATAAGCTCTTTGAGAGACACATATCCAACATGTCATTACTAATGCTCAAGGAGGTTTTCTAAAATGGTTTGTTTTAAAGTTTTAATGAAGATAGACCTAAAAAACTGACAATAAACTATTTTATTCATAACATTCTCTTGTCTATACTTAGTATGTTTTATTCAAAATACAATATCTATCATTTTTAAATTTAAAATATATTAGTTTACCTAAACCAAGCCAGGCACTTTTAAAAACTTTTTTATTTTATGATTCTTAATACTTTTTTTATTGTATTTCAGCATTTTGTGTATAAATAACTGTACTATGTTGTATTGTATATTAAATAGTTATAGAAACTAAAATTGGCTTCATACAATCAATTAAAGTTTAAAGTTTAAAGTGTTACTTTTTACTTCTTTGTTACTAACATAAAACTGTTTTAATTAATCTGTAAAAATGTGTACTTTTAAAAACCTGGAAGAAATTTTGAAAACCTGGACATTTTTTTGAAAAAACAAGTGGCAACCCTATATACTGTACACTTAAGTATAAACGAATTTAATATCTTTTAAATGAAGAATAACTACTTATTTACGTTGATTATTAATTTTCTTTCACATTAATTATGTTAAAAGCAATATTTCAAGATAATAACTGATAATAAAATACAATTCGAACAGTTTAATAACTCAATACTCTCCCTAGCTTTTAAAAGCAACAACAACCTTTTATTTATAGGGGATTGACAAAATATTTTATCTCATTACACAGAATTAGATTTTAGGAAATTAAAAAAAATAAAATTATTAAAAACGAGATGAATTAATACAGTTGTTTTAAAGTTTTTAAAACACACACACAAATCATTTAAACTATCTAGAAACAATTTCTGTTTAATTATAACACTCATCGACTGTTTTTTTGCAGTATACTTCACATTTAAGGTTTTCTAGTGAACTAGTTTTTTGAACATCTTTTCTGCTTAAACGTGCAATATTTCTACTTTTCTTATAACAGGTTGACCGAAAGTAGCCCCTTTGGATATCAACATACCCGAAGTAAACTTGGAGCTTTTCGAGTGGAAGTGATAAACTGAAACAGTTCGTGGAGATCTACACCATCAATAAATTGGTACTGGTTGCTCAAGGGGTTTTGCATACTGTAAAGGTTTGTTTGGAAATTTTTGTTAAGTTTAACCATAAAATAGTACAATAAATGTTTTTTTAAATACATGAAATGCATGCCTTAATTATTTTGAAGTTTATATATGTTGTTATGGAAATTAATAAAATATAATTTTTATTAGAAAGCTTTATAAAAACAATATGATACTATTGAATTGATGAATTGTTTATCTACAACAATATACGAACTGATACTTTAATTGTAATATATTAAATTAAACCGCTACGAGTTAAGGCAATAGGGGGGTTAATCCATGTTTTTACAAGTTGATCTTATTTTATAGAGATATCTTAAAGCTTCAAAATGATTTTTCTCGTTTTAAAAAGTTCGTGTTTTTTTGAGATATGACCAGTGAAAGTCGGGCCGCATAATAGGTTTCTTATGGAAAGGGAAAACAAAAACAGCGAAAAATAACTATATATTCAAAATCTATCTCCTTCTACATTTTTCAAGCAATCTTCTTCAAACTTTCACAGTCTAATCTTTGAACAATAAAAAAAAGCTTTTTTTTTCGGAATTTAATAATTGTTTAGTAAAAATAGTTTTTTTTTTTTTGGAAAAAAGACAAATTTTTTTGATAATTTTTTTTATTTAACTTTTAAAAATTTACTAATAAAGTTTTTTTCCTTTTAACATAAGGAACATTTCATGAAAATTTGTTGAAGATTGCTTGAAAAATGAAGGAGGAAATAGATTTTTAGTGAATTTTAAAATTTCTGAGAAAATTGACCCCGAAAAATTTGCGGTCCATACGTTTGTATCGGAAAATTTTTTTCAAAAAATAAAATATCTTAAAATATAAATAAAATTTTTGAATTCTATAAAAACTGGCTTGTAGTTTGTATTTAAAGCTTTCATATAAAAGCCAAACTTAATTTTTGTGAAAAAAAAGTATTGGACCCCCCTATGGCTATAAATTTAAAGTATTTGTAAATTTTAGCTATTACGAATTAAACTATTTAAACAAACTGTAATATAAAACACCTTGCTTGTATAGAATGTTGCAAACAAAACGAAGCGAATTATTAAATTTGAGTGGAAAGTTTAAACAGTGCAGTTAAGAATAAATTTTTGTAGATGAAACGTAATTGTTAAGCTGCATAAATTGAAATAAAAAACTAGTTTGATGTAATTTCCTATAAAGTGAAGCGACTAAATTGATTTTTAAGTTTGCTTAAAGTACAATATTACATAAAAATTGCTCATTTATATGATTATGGTGTCATATGACATAAAAAGTTATTAAAATTGGTTTA
The DNA here is from genome assembly GCF_965202585.1 of Thalia democratica. Taxonomy (NCBI): domain Eukaryota; kingdom Metazoa; phylum Chordata; class Thaliacea; order Salpida; family Salpidae; genus Thalia; species Thalia democratica. The sequence goes on along the minus strand of NW_028139330.1, from coordinate 79,973 downwards.
AAAACATGCTTATAACTATAAGAATCCATTTAAAAATATTTTATGTGACTTGTAAAAGTCAAAAATGGATAGTATGAGGTTTTTGTGGGTTAAGTAATTTATACAGCAATCAACTCCAAAGTACTCTTTACCATTACAAAATGTTTTCCTTTATACTAAAACAAAACTGCATGCATTAAAATAACAGGTGACTTCAAAAAAAATAGTTTGAATAAGTTTGTATACTAATAGCATTTATTTACAAAGTAATGTAGATTAACTAAATAAATACACTGTTATGTATTTTATAAACAAGCTCCTTACTTTTATATAGCCTATTATAGTTTTTAGTACATGCATAATTAGTAAAAAAATTACAGTTTTTCATCCTGACTGAAATACAACATTCATTTGTTTTATATTATATTGTTTGTATTTGTTTTTAAGTAATTTTTAACCATGCAAAAAGTAAAAATAATTGTTTATATTCGCATTAACATTAAAAGAAAAGTTATCATTTAAATTATTATCATTTTACATACTGATTTTTTCGTTTATATTTATAGCTTTTAATCAGTTAAAATAATAATAGCTTAAAAATTTTAACATGGTTTTTGATTACTTAAAAATTGCTAATAGGTTTTAGTCTAAATAAATATTTCTAAAGTAAACTTAAGTAAAAGGAAGGGACGCGCGAAAACCCGTTTTCGGGGTCCCGTGGGAGTGCGAAAACACCGGTTTCGATGGTGAGATGTCATTTTTTTACCAAATTTTGACCCTGAAAAAAAGTAAAAATCGAGCTTCGGCATTTATAACGTGCACTTTTGTTGAAAAAAAGTAAAAATTTTTAATGAAATTAGAGCGCTTTTCCGCACTTCGACGTTTGAGTTTTATCCAAAAAAAAGTAAAAGTTAAAATTGGAATAAGCTCACGTACCGTAATTCAACTATACTTTTAATCCAAAAAAAAGTATAAGTTAAAATTGAGATAAGCTCACATACCGTAATTCAACTATACTTTTAATCCAAAAAAAAGTAAAATTTAAAATTAAAAACCGCTCAAATACCTCGATTCATCGATATTTTTCTTCCAAAAAGGTAAAATTTAAAGGTTAAAACTGGCCATTTTCGACGCGTAAAGGGCGAAAGTGTTTTAATTTCAATTTTTTTGCGTAAAACTCCGATATGTTGAGGTTTAGAGAAAAATGTGATTTTTATCACAAATTTTGGTTGAATATTACGCTTTTTAAAAAAGTAAAAAATTATAATGGGGTCCAGCGCGTTTCGACGGTCCAACAAACGGTTGCCGGGAAAATTTTAGGGGGGAGGGGCGCGCGAAAACCCGTTTTCGGGGTCCCGTGGGAGTGCGAAAACACCGGTTTCGATGGTGAGATGTCATTTTTTTACCAAATTTTGACCCTGAAAAAAAGTAAAAATCGAGCTTCGGCATTTATAACGTGCACTTTTGTTGAAAAAAAGTAAAAATTTTTAATGAAATTAGAGCGCTTTTCCGCACTTCGACGTTTGAGTTTTATCTAAAAAAAAAGTAAAAGTTAAAATTGGAATAAGCTCACGTACCGTAATTCAACTATACTTTTAATCCAAAAAAAAGTATAAGTTAAAATTGAGATAAGCTCACATACCGTAATTCAACTATACTTTTAATCCAAAAAAAAGTAAAATTTAAAATTAAAAACCGCTCAAATACCTCGATTCATCGATATTTTTCTTCCAAAAAGGTAAAATTTAAAGGTTAAAACTGGCCATTTTCGACGCGTAAAGGGCGAAAGTGTTTTAATTTCAATTTTTTTGCGTAAAACTCCGATATGTTGAGGTTTAGAGAAAAATGTGATTTTTATCACAAATTTTGGTTGAATATTACGCTTTTTAAAAAAGTAAAAAATTATAATGGGGTCCAGCGCGTTTCGACGGTCCAACAAACGGTTGCCGGGAAAATTTTAGGGGGGAGGGGCGCGCGAAAACCCGTTTTCGGGGTCCCGTGGGAGTGCGAAAACACCGGTTTCGATGGTGAGATGTCTTTTTTTTACCAAATTTTGACCCTGAAAAAAAGTAAAAATCGAGCTTCGGCATTTATAACGTGCACTTTTGTTGAAAAAAAGTAAAAATTTTTAATGAAATTAGAGCGCTTTTCCGCACTTCGACGTTTGAGTTTTATCTAAAAAAAAAGTAAAAGTTAAAATTGGAATAAGCTCACGTACCGTAATTCAACTATACTTTTAATCCAAAAAAAAGTATAAGTTAAAATTGAGATAAGCTCACATACCGTAATTCAACTATACTTTTAATCCAAAAAAAAGTAAAATTTAAAATTAAAAACCGCTCAAATACCTCGATTCATCGATATTTTTCTTCCAAAAAGGTAAAATTTAAAGGTTAAAACTGGCCATTTTCGACGCGTAAAGGGCGAAAGTGTTTTAATTTCAATTTTTTTGCGTAAAACTCCGATATGTTGAGGTTTAGAGAAAAATGTGATTTTTATCACAAATTTTGGTTGAATATTACGCTTTTTAAAAAAGTAAAAAATTATAATGGGGTCCAGCGCGTTTCGACGGTCCAACAAACGGTTGCCGGGAAAATTTTAGGGGGGAGGGGCGCGCGAAAACCCGTTTTCGGGGTCCCGTGGGAGTGCGAAAACACCGGTTTCGATGGTGAGATGTCATTTTTTTACCAAATTTTGACCCTGAAAAAAAGTAAAAATCGAGCTTCGGCATTTATAACGTGCACTTTTGTTGAAAAAAAGTAAAAATTTTTAATGAAATTAGAGCGCTTTTCCGCACTTCGACGTTTGAGTTTTATCTAAAAAAAAAGTAAAAGTTAAAATTGGAATAAGCTCACGTACCGTAATTCAACTATACTTTTAATCCAAAAAAAAGTATAAGTTAAAATTGAGATAAGCTCACATACCGTAATTCAACTATACTTTTAATCCAAAAAAAAGTAAAATTTAAAATTAAAAACCGCTCAAATACCTCGATTCATCGATATTTTTCTTCCAAAAAGGTAAAATTTAAAGGTTAAAACTGGCCATTTTCGACGCGTAAAGGGCGAAAGTGTTTTAATTTCAATTTTTTTGCGTAAAACTCCGATATGTTGAGGTTTAGAGAAAAATGTGATTTTTATCACAAATTTTGGTTGAATATTACGCTTTTTAAAAAAGTAAAAAATTATAATGGGGTCCAGCGCGTTTCGACGGTCCAACAAACGGTTGCCGGGAAAATTTTAGGGGGGAGGGGCGCGCGAAAACCCGTTTTCGGGGTCCCGTGGGAGTGCGAAAACACCGGTTTCGATGGTGAGATGTCTTTTTTTTACCAAATTTTGACCCTGAAAAAAAGTAAAAATCGAGCTTCGGCATTTATAACGTGCACTTTTGTTGAAAAAAAGTAAAAATTTTTAATGAAATTAGAGCGCTTTTCCGCACTTCGACGTTTGAGTTTTATCTAAAAAAAAAGTAAAAGTTAAAATTGGAATAAGCTCACGTACCGTAATTCAACTATACTTTTAATCCAAAAAAAAGTATAAGTTAAAATTGAGATAAGCTCACATACCGTAATTCAACTATACTTTTAATCCAAAAAAAAGTAAAATTTAAAATTAAAAACCGCTCAAATACCTCGATTCATCGATATTTTTCTTCCAAAAAGGTAAAATTTAAAGGTTAAAACTGGCCATTTTCGACGCGTAAAGGGCGAAAGTGTTTTAATTTCAATTTTTTTGCGTAAAACTCCGATATGTTGAGGTTTAGAGAAAAATGTGATTTTTATCACAAATTTTGGTTGAATATTACGCTTTTTAAAAAAGTAAAAAATTATAATGGGGTCCAGCGCGTTTCGACGGTCCAACAAACGGTTGCCGGGAAAATTTTAGGGGGGAGGGGCGCGCGAAAACCCGTTTTCGGGGTCCCGTGGGAGTGCGAAAACACCGGTTTCGATGGTGAGATGTCATTTTTTTACCAAATTTTGACCCTGAAAAAAAGTAAAAATCGAGCTTCGGCATTTATAACGTGCACTTTTGTTGAAAAAAAGTAAAAATTTTTAATGAAATTAGAGCGCTTTTCCGCACTTCGACGTTTGAGTTTTATCTAAAAAAAAAGTAAAAGTTAAAATTGGAATAAGCTCACGTACCGTAATTCAACTATACTTTTAATCCAAAAAAAAGTATAAGTTAAAATTGAGATAAGCTCACATACCGTAATTCAACTATACTTTTAATCCAAAAAAAAGTAAAATTTAAAATTAAAAACCGCTCAAATACCTCGATTCATCGATATTTTTCTTCCAAAAAGGTAAAATTTAAAGGTTAAAACTGGCCATTTTCGACGCGTAAAGGGCGAAAGTGTTTTAATTTCAATTTTTTTGCGTAAAACTCCGATATGTTGAGGTTTAGAGAAAAATGTGATTTTTATCACAAATTTTGGTTGAATATTACGCTTTTTAAAAAAGTAAAAAATTATAATGGGGTCCAGCGCGTTTCGACGGTCCAACAAACGGTTGCCGGGAAAATTTTAGGGGGGAGGGGCGCGCGAAAACCCGTTTTCGGGGTCCCGTGGGAGTGCGAAAACACCGGTTTCGATGGTGAGATGTCTTTTTTTTACCAAATTTTGACCCTGAAAAAAAGTAAAAATCGAGCTTCGGCATTTATAACGTGCACTTTTGTTGAAAAAAAGTAAAAATTTTTAATGAAATTAGAGCGCTTTTCCGCACTTCGACGTTTGAGTTTTATCTAAAAAAAAAGTAAAAGTTAAAATTGGAATAAGCTCACGTACCGTAATTCAACTATACTTTTAATCCAAAAAAAAGTATAAGTTAAAATTGAGATAAGCTCACATACCGTAATTCAACTATACTTTTAATCCAAAAAAAAGTAAAATTTAAAATTAAAAACCGCTCAAATACCTCGATTCATCGATATTTTTCTTCCAAAAAGGTAAAATTTAAAGGTTAAAACTGGCCATTTTCGACGCGTAAAGGGCGAAAGTGTTTTAATTTCAATTTTTTTGCGTAAAACTCCGATATGTTGAGGTTTAGAGAAAAATGTGATTTTTATCACAAATTTTGGTTGAATATTACGCTTTTTAAAAAAGTAAAAAATTATAATGGGGTCCAGCGCGTTTCGACGGTCCAACAAACGGTTGCCGGGAAAATTTTAGGGGGGAGGGGCGCGCGAAAACCCGTTTTCGGGGTCCCGTGGGAGTGCGAAAACACCGGTTTCGATGGTGAGATGTCTTTTTTTTACCAAATTTTGACCCTGAAAAAAAGTAAAAATCGAGCTTCGGCATTTTTAACGTGCACTTTTGTTGATTGTAAAAATTGATGAAATTGTAAAATACTAGTATGTTTTTTTTTGATAATAAACAAAATTTAGTAATGGTTAAAAATACATACGCATTAGAATTTAACTCGCACATTATTTCAGATACTTCAGCATTAAACACGATGTTGTCAAATATTAAGTTGTTAATAAGTTCCAAACAACTTAACTTTCGAGTTTAGTGGTAGCAAGTATTTCTATCTTGATTAGTGCATAAGAGAACAATTTTATATAAATTTAATTTAAATCAAAGCTTGTAAGATCTAAACGTTTACACTAAATGTTTTCAAGATGAACGAAGCATAGTTAGGTACAAATAAAAAATAACAGTACACAAAATGAAAAGTTTATTAGTCATGATGATTTATACAGACACTCGTTTTAACGACAATTTTAAATAATTACGTATGAAGTAGACTTGAAATATACATATATAAAAATTCAGTAGTAAACACTTTCTTAGTGCAGCTTCAAGAAAACGTGGTAATGAATCACGTTAAAATATTTAAACAATAACTTTTTTTCAAATAACAACAGTTGAAGCTTGTTTACATTTTCTAAGGTTGTTTGTAACTAATTGTTCATATAAACTTTCAAAACTCAACAAAAGGTCAAAGAGCAAAAAAATGCAAATTGTTGTTAGCAAAGCGGGGAATCGTGTAGAAAATGTGCAGGTTGAACGTGAGGGAATCTTCATACGTATCAACAGCATTATGACGTATGCACAACAAACGTAAGCCAGTGGCGGTTACAATGCGGAAGGTAGTTCGAGGCTGAGTGTTCAGAACGGTTCGTGTTGACAACTAACAGAAGACAAATCTCGTTTGATGACAAGCGCACTATCTTACTTCTGCTTTAAAATCGATAAGTTTCACAAAGTTCAAAGCGTAAACTTTTTAATGAGTAAAAAGCGAAAAGTTCAGCTGCGAGGTTCTTGTATAAAGTAGTCGGGCAAGCGAGCTTGCAAAAGAGCCGTAAACGTGGAAAGAGGAATCTGTGCTTTGAAACATCACGTAGAGAGAGAGGTAGATTTTTACAAAAAAGTGTGTCAGAAGCGTTAGTACCTAGAATGGCCGATTTCGTTTTTGCCGCCACAACAAAGTATGTGTTTTTGTACACCAATGCTCGAAATAAATTAAAGCAGTTGAAAAGTGCCTCGACAAGCCGTTTAAATCGTCAGTTTTGAGGTAGAATCGAACTTGTTTTCAATTTTATTATTGACTCTTCGTCGTTTGGTAGGAACAAAGCAGTCTTCGAAGAATCAAACTCGGAAACAAAAATAAAGTAAGTTTTGAACTAAACGTAAAATCATGATCACAATTTTAAGTTCTTCAAATTTTTCTTTTTTTGACCTTGTTACTATCTACGCCTCTGTTACTTTCGTTCCTTGCTCAAACGTAGCGATATCTCCAGCTGTAGAATAAATTAGATTCAAAATTTTAATTGAACTTATATGTTTAAATAAAGATATAAGTGTTCCTTAAAAATAAAAAGTCAAATTTTTAGCTTTTAAAAGATTGTTTTCTAAATATTTTTGTTGAACATTTTGAACCGGTACAAACTACTCACTCAAATTCTCCGTGTGTTTGAAGCTATGTTTTGGAATCGGGTAAGACAGCAAAACTTCGTCGGCTCCATTCTAAACGAAGTATAAATTTATTAATTACAAGCTATTTTGTGAAAACTTACGTTGTAATAAACTATTAAATTGTCATCTTACCTGGTCAACAGCGAACTCTAGTGGTTGGTTTCCGCCAAACACCGACCTCATCCTTTCTTTGATGCTTTTCTGGGGCGATGCTGAGTTGTTGCCGGACCTGGTCAGTTCGTAACTTGTTTATTAAGAAGATTAAAATAAAAGATAATTTTTTAACCTATAAAAGAAAAACTAAGTTTATTTACAATGTTGTCATACTAAAAAGCGATACTAAACTTTTGCCTACAATGCCAAGCATTTGTATGTATCTCAACTCAATTCACGTTTTCTATTTTCACCACGCATAAACATCACGTTTTCATTTACGGTTTGCATATAGTTAAAATATATTTAAATTTAAACTTTGGTGGAACAGGAAAAAACAGGAAACTAACCTAAACTTTGGTGAACTTTCATGTTTGTGTAGTTTTTCTTCGACAAAACTGATTTTGTAGTCCTTCTGTGTAAGTTACACGAAAGTTAAGAACAAAATCCTTAGAATTATTTTGTTTTGAAAAGAATAAGTTAAAATTTGAAAGCATTGCTCAATAAACTGTTTACATGAAAAATTATTAGTAGCAATAAATTGGTACATAAAATCCCTAGATTTTTGCACAAAAAAACTTACATTTTCTTTTTAAAGTAAAAAATTGTTTTGGTTGTTATCAATGCTCACAAACGGCTGCCGGAAATTTACTTCAACTTTATCTTCGGTTTGTAAATCTGAACTTGACGTTTTACTGTATACCAAAAAAAAAATACTTCCTTAATTTTTTTTAGGGTTATAGTTATTTGTTATATATATCGTACTCAATACATAAAAGCAATATCACTTTATCGTAACAAGCGATAATTAACTAAAATGTTATGCATGCAATCTTTTTTTAATTTTTTTTATATAATTTTGTTTTTATGTTAAAGATATATGTCATCAACATTATTAGTTTAAGAGTTTAATTTATCAACCTGCTTTTGTAAGTTGTTTCGATTTCAGACATTTCTAATTGAGCTGCGTTTCTCTTTTCCATACAATTGAAACAAAATATTGACTTGTGAAAGTAGTTTCTGCAATTTATAAAGATTAATTTACACATTAAAATACATGCATATTTTGGTAAAACAAATAAGTTTGCAATAAAAAATTGGTAAATAAATATTCAACAATGTATAGATATTTTTCGTATATAAATACAAAGTAAATAATTGAATCATTGTTAAACTGTTTTGATACAAATTTATGATCATATTTTAAGAAATAAACCATAAACACTGTCTAGTTGGTGAGTTTATAATATTAGAGCAAAGTAATTTTAGACTGACAAATGTTTTATTTGTTATATTATTTATATTAATTTTATAAAAACTAAGTAACTGGTGACTTAACAATCGTTTTATTTAGTTTAGTAAAATTAAGCAACTTTTATACAAACGCTTATTGTCAAACTAGTCCTATTTTTTTCATAAACTACTCTATTAAGGAATACAATTTCATTTAACTGGAATATTGGTTACAAAGAACAGCCCTAGAATTTAATCGATTATTTTTTATAGAAACGCTGTGTACATAGTCATTAAAAAAAATTTATTAAGCTTTTATCAGAAAAGTAAATGTTTTTATTTCTTTTTGATATTTATTAAACAAAAGTTATTAGTCCCGACCTGTTTCCGTTTTTTACAACTTTCCACATCAGCAGAGCGAAAAGAGTGATGATGAAAACGGAAACCATTACGGGAACCATTATTTGCAAAATGGTTGCAAAGTTGCCTGCTGGTGCATTGGTTATTTCATTTGAACCAGATCTTTCCGTCATAAACAACCATTTGGAGGTGTTGGTTGGCATGCCTGTAAATTGTTTTATTTATAACTTTGTTAGCGTTTCAATCATAATTTGAACAAATGTATACATTAAGAATACTGCTAAATTTTTTAAAGTACTTTAAAAATTATTATAAATGTTTGTTTTTCTATCTAGTTTGCGGTTAGTTTGGTCTAAGCCAGTAGTTACTGAGTGTTTATACTTTATAGACTATTCAAAAAAAAAATCTTATTAACCTTAAGTTGTCCAGACTGTATTTGATAAAATAGAACTACTAATTAGTTGGTTTTTATGTATTTTTACTTTATATATATATATTAAGCTGGTTTTGAGAACTTTTCAATATGGTATAAGCAGGAAATATAAAAAAATCATCATACGAAAGTATTACGTTAATTAAAGTATTTATGTAGTATTATTTATTCATTTAACAAAAAGAAAAGACTAAACAAGTAAACGTTTTTTTATTAATTTTCAATGACTTTTTAAAGCAGAAACAATATTATAACAAAAAACTATAGTTTTACTACCGTAACGAAAAAGTATGAATTAAAAAATGTTTCATTTCAAAATGAAAGTACAAAAACCGGTATATATACAAATTAATACACACTTGTAAATAAATTTTTTACCGACAAGTATGAAGTTCTCATATAAAAACACTTCAACACTCACCCAAGTTAACTTTTGGCGGAAACTCACTGCAAGCAGAGTTGCCCTTCACGTGGAAGTCAGCCGCGTTGCTACCGAGCTTGAAAAGTTCACACCCTTCAGAATGCGCGTTCAACACAACCCGCCACGCACCCTCGTGCAAGCAGTTGAACGCCACTGTTTTGTTGAATTCACGTTTTGAGCTGGCGTCGCCTGCGCATGAAACAATAAAGAGTTGCACGTGTTTTATATTTTCAATAGAAACGTTCAGTATTTAGTTTTGAATAAGCTTATAAATAGTATATGTGTTTAAGGTTATTAGAGTTTAGAATTTAAATTATATACTTGATACTTTTTACGGTTTTAATAAAAATTATACATAAAAGTTTTCTATAATTTACTATTATTTGTAGGAACCTTTTTTTATGGAGGTCTTATCTTTTTTTACTTATTAAGTGATCTTAAAATTTTCCAAACTACTTCACGAACAGGATCTAAACGTCTTGGAGAAAAACTGTCTCTGGTTAGCCTCGTCTTTCAACACAACGTCGTAATACACAAAATCGTTCTGCTTGTCAGTGAAGTTTGGTTCCGACCATCTTGCCACTGTCCTGTTGTCTTCTTCTGATATGCGCAAGTTTGCTGAAGCCAAGAAGGGAGATTCTGAAAGTTTATACTTTAAATAGAGACATGTATAAAACAAGAAAAGTGTCTAATAATCTTTTTGTTAATTTTATAAGAAACAAAGAAAAATGCTGTTTGAAAATTTAGAATCTTTTTAAAATAAGGTCCTTTCAAAGTCGATGATTTTATATTTTTCTTTAAAGACAGGAACTTTTTAACATTTTGATTTTGTAACTGAGTTAACTTTCAGATGTTTATAAAGGATGAACTGGAAAATTTTATTCTTTAAACAAGCATAATATAAAATTACGAAAATGTATTATCATGTTATGTTATTAAAACTAGAAAGAAACACTTATTCAAAACTTTAGGTGTTTTTTAATTACAGCCACTTTAAAGTCGATATTTTTTTATCTTTTTCTTAAAACAAATGAACTGTAAGATAGTTTAGCTGTTTAACTTCAATTAGTTTTATGGTCAGCATCATAAAACGCTTGAACAAACTTGGACAAGTTGTTTTCACGGAAAACACAGGTAGCGAAAGCTCTTTTTCGTTTTTAGAGTTTTTAAAGTTTGCTCTCAATTGGAATTTGTATTGTGTGTTTGGGTGCAAGTTTTCAACAACCAACCAACTGTTTTTTCTAAAAAAAGTTAAATAAGAAGTTTATTTGAATTAGTACTTACTTTTTAAAAACTATTACAAACTTTTACAATAAAAATAAAACCTTTACATTACTAGCTAGCTAATTTAGTATTGTTTTCAAACAAGCAGTTAAATTTCAAAGCCGTTTATCACGTTGATAGTATCAAAATAAGTAATAAAAGCTGTGTGAATAAATAGTTTGGTCTTTCATTTGACAGTTATTTCTGAGCCATAAAGCCTTTCTGATTGCTTTCAAACGTTTAAATTATATGCAAATTCAAAAGTTCAAACGTAGCAGCAGAAGCGCAGTTTCGGTGGTATTCGCTCGACATTTGGTGGCAAACTTGGAAAGTGTCGACGGTTTTATTTTCCTCTCCCGCTGCTGGCTTGTACTCCCAAGTAACGTTGATTGAAGTCGCCTTCACCTCTGCCGCCTTCCAAGTTACCTCTTCTCCCACATTCGGCTGGTTCACTATTAAATAAAAAAAATTGCTGTAAAAATAAATTTAATCTACTAAAAGACAAAAAAAACTGTGTCGTTTTATTATATTTATATTGTTTATTTTCAATTATTATTAAGTAAACAAAATCAAACTGAAATTTTTTTTAGAAAAAATTATCTAATAAAAAAAACTGTAAGTCATTAGAAACTATATTTAATTATGACAAGTTATAAGCAACAAACTTCCTAAAAAGTGAACTTGATTTCTTACAATTATGCATTCACTTTCGTCTAACGCCCGGACAGTAAAGTAGTACGCATCATAAATATCTGTAAATTTAAATTTAAAATAATTGTTGAAAGTACATGTATTAGAATAGAACAGCCTAATCAATATGAGTATATTCACGTATATATTAGTGTTTTCATTGTTTATTTTGTTGCAATAACAAGTTTTTGCAAGGCAAACGTTTTTCTTTTGTTCTTAAAAGTTTATTTTCATTTTACTTTAGATTAGATTAAGTTTTTTTTTTTAAATTGTTCTTCTTTAGTATAAACGACAGATGGGTTATTTAGAAATAAAGCTTAAAAAATTTTTTTTTTAATTTTTTTCGATGTTTACATGTTTAAATTATTCATCAGGTGTTTTAAAGCTGAAAAAGTTCACATGACAGTAGTGCTGACTAACTTCCAACGATTAACTCGTTTCTCAGAAATGTTTTCACAAACCTTTTATTGGAACTTGTAAACTTTGTTGCCCGCTTTGAACTTCAAAGTGCAAGTTTGACGAGTGGTTTTTGAAGCTCTTGACGAAAAAGTGAAGAGATTTTGTTTGCTCGAGAAATCCCGATGCATTCCAGCTGATTTCCAAGTGCTTGTTGTGAAATCTTGTGCTGAAAATGTCGTCTTTTTCTAGATGTTAATTAATGGTCTTAAATATTTGTTGATCCTTTTGGGTTAAAAAGCATGGTAAACTAAAACTTTAAAATTTAATTTTGTATATACAATAGTGTGTAAATAAATTTTAATAAGTTTGATGAAAACAAACTGCTGCTTTAAATTATATAAAACAAACAAAAAAATAATAAAAAATAAAAATTATTTATAGCAAATTATGAGCTATATCCCTCAACTACAGTTTATTTTATTTTTTAATTTTTGATTACACATAACATTACCACCAACTTTCAACACTGCAACTTTTCCCCCTCTCCTTCCTGTCTACCACGTCAAACACGTGTTTGTGGTGGTAACTCTGCGACGGGTGCTCGTAAGCCGCGTACTTTTCGTACCCGTGCCCAGTTTCGGGCCTGACCGCGTACCAGAACTGCTCGTCACGCTTCAACCCTCCGAACACGTGGAACCTGGTTGCCGTGGGATCGGAAACGTGACCCGCGGTATCCAATGGGAACGCGCGGATTGTCCGGTGCGTTTCCATGCCACCCCTTACTCCGTGACCATTTATGAACTGTAAAAATACAATTTTAAAATTATTTTGTTTTAATTTGATTTGGTATATTATCCTAGTTTTTTGTTTATAAGTTCTTAATAAAACTTTTAAAAACAAATTACACAAAACTAAACATTTATTGTGTTGTAAACAATCAAAAACTATATATCTTATAAATACTAGTTTCTTAATAAATTTAACTAAAACTGAAACAGTTTATAATGAATTAAGTTTTCAAATAAAAAATTAATATCATACTATATTAGCCGAGGTTAATTTTTTAATAAATGCAATCATACATACAACTACTATATGTACTTTAGCTTTTTTAGAGGTCTATTATTAAAAGTTAACTTTTTCGGAAATGTAAACTTTTACTTAGTTTTTAAAGAAAGAGTTATGATGTTATAAAAATACGAATATATTAGGAAATTATTTTTATATTATAAACGTCATGAAATGCTATTATTTGTAACTCAAAAAATCTGCAGCAATTAAAATTTTATTTGCCGTTTTATTAAGTTTACTTTTAGTGACTGTGAAATAACATTATAAGCTTATATAATAAAACCAATATTTTCTAGCAATAGTTTTGACTTTTTAAAAACTGTAACGCTTAAACATTAAGTCCAATATAGTTGATTAAATGACAAAAACGTATACCTGATTGACAAAACTAAACTTTCAAAGTAGGCAGCTCATCTAAAATTTATATTTTATTATTAAGAAAAATTTACACAAAACAAAGAGAAATGTTTAAACAAAGTTACATGCAATGTGATTGGTTAATACATATTGTTTCGTCCCGCTAAGCAAACATTTTGCGGCTTTCTAGTGGTCGGCAGCAGATAACCACTGCCAGTTAAACCGATATAAACTTTGCAATACACAGAAGTTACGTCACAATGTAATATGAGTTAGAGTGAGGGCATGTTTGTTTGTATTTAAATGAAGTGTGTAGTGCTTCAAATTAAACATACAGACAAGTTGCTTTTGTTTTTAGTAATATAAAAGTAGTTGTATGATAAATTATAGTAAATAGTTATTTTCTAAACGATTTAAATGCATCAAAGACTAGATTAAATAATTTAAAACGTAAATTTGTTAAAAGTATAATAATTTAATCACACGTATTTATAAATAAAATAAATAGTTGCCTTTAAATTGAAGCAAATTTATTAGACAATATTTTCAAAAATATATCAATTTTGTATATGTTATATGCCATGAATATCATAAAAAACTCTATTTGTTTTATTGTCAGTTTTATTGACTTCAAAAAACAATTTTAAAAAAATTATATTACTATAAATTTAATATTTTTATTATTTTTCTTTGTTGTAAATCTTGACCAGAAAAAAATTGTTTAATTACAAATAAAATAAATTGGACTTAGGCTATGTTTAAAACAGGTAATTAAACACACGAAAACTCAGATTACAAATTTAATATATTAAGCAGCTTTACACAATTTCGATACAATGTTTTTAATTTTTTTGCTCAACTTAGGCGTAAAAGACTATTAAAGTACACCGACATTTAATAAAACACTCTTTGCATTTTGCTTTCATGTTAAAGCTAGTTTTCTAGTCATAGTATTTTATATTATTTACTACATTTTTAATTAACCAACATGATAATGGGTGATTTCTCCACACATCATGTCCTCGTCTCCGTCGAAAGTGAAAGCCACCAAAAGTCTCTGGTCGTCCAGCTGGTAGCTGTCTGCAAACCTTCCTTTGCCCGGCGACCGGTGCTCGTTAGCAACCACGTCTGGCTCTGCGAATTACACGAGCAGTTAGAAAGCAATTAAGCTCGCAAAGTTGAGTTTAAATAAACTGAGAATGCAATTGCTCCGTTTAAATGCCAACTTTTTGTTTGGAGATTAACGAATTACAGGCTTGACTGCTCATTGACTTATTGCAGCTGGTTGGTTTGTTTAAGTGTAGTTTGTTTTCAGTTCGTTGTTATGCAACCAAACTCGTATAAGTATTACGACTATAAAACTGACAAGAGAAATTAAATACCTGATTTTTATATTTATTAAAGTTTATTTAACGACAAAAAAAAGATGCCCAAAATTTTTCGTCCTAACACCTGGTTCACGAAAAACCTTTCGGTTATGGAGTCGAATACAACAGATACCTTTTAATGTCTTGTCATGGGCAGATAAAAATATTTTGTATTAGTTTTTGTATTCTTACATTTGATTTATTAGTTTTTTGTATCGTTCTACTTTTTAATAATATTTTTCACATTTGTATATCATTTACTTTGGTAGCCATGAATATATATATAATTTTCTTATTATTGCCGTTTTTTTTACAAAATAATATTATTACCTATTGAAACTATTTTTTACTTAATTAAAAAAAAACTGGTTATTGAAAATTATCAAAACTAAAACTTACTACAGCCTCCAGTTTTCACCATCTTGCTTGAGCTCACATCCGAGAAATAACTTTCACCGTCTTCAGTCATCATAACTTGTATAGTGACGTCATAATCAACAAAAGGCTCAACGTCATCCAACGACACACGACAAAATGAATTACTGCATTCAAAAATTTGTGACCTCGGGTCTGTGAATTAATACAAGAAAGTTTTTAATTGAATTTTTTATATAAGGGGGTAATATTGTTTTTGGTTACTGTAGTTGTACACAACTTAAAGTTATATGCTACTTGCATAAAATATATTTAAAATATTAACTTAAAACCAAATTTTCCAGTCATAGTAATTCACATTGTCTCCGTACACTTTAAGTAAAATGTAGGCATTAAAAAGCATAAATTGCTCTAGTTAATAAAGTTTTGTTTTGAGCAACTATGAAGCTACATATGTAAATTATGTGATATAAAAATAAAGTAACATTAATAAAAGCAAACTAATGAAAAGTTCTAAAAAAAGGTCCTAGTTTTATTTCCCTGTTTGATTTAAAAAACATAAATAATAAATTTAAGTACAATAAATTTTATTACGTAATCGTAAATTTAAAATGATAATAAGAGTTTGTATACCTGAGTTATACGATGGTTTAGATCTGGTGGCAACAACTTTGAAATACTTTGTGCCATTTGTTGAATAATGATTATTTTCCCATTTAACTTGTATGCTGTTGTCATTTTCTTCACTAGGAAATGCTTCGAAGCTTTTTATTGGTCGAAGAAATGAAGCTGTATTGAGTATTTGTTAGTTTATAAAAAATACTTCTTTTCTTCAAGCATAACATTACAAGGCTGCAAAGTTTTACTTAAACTTTGCAAAAGCTGTATTTTATAAGATAGCTAATATTATTAAACTTAGTTCTTATCAAATAAAATACGTAATACATTAATTTTTTTATGTTAAAACAAAGTTATTAAAAAATAGAACTATAATTTGTATGCTACTTTCTTTTTATTAGTTTTTCTTTAACTTTTGAAAATAAAAAATAAATACTTTTTTCTCGTATAATTCTTTTAATTTAGCTTTTTTTATTATTTTATCTGTCTACTATTATTATTGGTTTATTTTTATATGTAGTTTAAATGTTGTTATTTACATTCGTATTTACATTCTTTCAAAAAAATTTGTCTAAAAAAAGACATTCGATCAGATTATGTTTTCCAAACACAAACTTTTTTTCATTTCCAGTTTTATCCTGGCGACGCTCTCACCGACGATTCCGTTCTGCCTGCACTCGTAGAACCCCTGATCTTTTTCGGACGGCTCCAGCAAGAACAAGTACGTCCTCCAACCCGACCTCTTCGTTTTCTTCTGGTACACACTCGATGAGTCGGATGTGCCTTTTTTTAATTAAGTTAATCGTAAGTTTCGTGAAACGCACGCGGGCTACAAATGCTATAGGGTGTTCAACAAACACTTTTTTAACATTGTATCAATCTAAGTAAATAATACTATAATTACTTTCAAAAACTATATTTCAGATAAATATTTTGCATCTGCACACTGTGAGGCATATAATTTTAAAGTTTAAGGGATATGTTTTGTCTAAAAAAATCAAAATTAATTACTACATATTAAAAATATTCGCTGTTGTAACATATGCAATATGCATAAAATAAAGTTAACAGTTTATAAATATTGAATAAGTTATGTTTTAAATAAAACTCTACTGTATACTACCTTTTAAACCTTTTATAACATATTTTATTTTGTCATTTATCACACTTTAAACAAGCATACCGACAACTTTTCCATCCTTGTACCACACAGGGAAAATGTCTCGGTTCAGACTGGTGTGCTGATCGCTGGCGCATTGCAAGTGCAGCTCCTCATTGTTGTTGTACATCTTGTACTCGAGTGTTGAACCTTGTTGTACCAACTCACCAGTGTCGGGATCGTACATTTCTATTGAAAGCTTCGGCTTGTCTGTTGTAATTGGTGTTTGTTCAGCATTTTTTGTTTTGTACAAAAGTTTTTAGATAAAAACTGTAAAATAGAAATTTATGTTTCGTTAATATTTTTATGTAGAAGTTGTAATATTGATTTTTTTGTAAATTACCCGTAATATTTTTATAGTTTTGAACAGCTTTAAGTATAGTTAAGAGCAACCTTTTTTATCAAAAAACTAGAGCTTCATGAAACTGTTTAAGTGCATTAAAAATACTCAGTTAAGGAAAAACTTTTGTATTAAACTCATTTTTTCCAACTTTTGTGAGTTTTAAAAGTTTGACTCATAAAGTTTCTGTTTAAGAGCAAATAAGTTTAAAACATGAGTTTAGTTTAAACATTTTCTTTAACTGCTTATTTTGTTTGTTAGCTTATAACATATTTTTTCTTTGCCTCTGGTATTACTATCATAAAAGTATTTTTAAAATTGTCCTGGATAAAAAGAGCTGAAACGATAACTAAGTTATCCTAAGGTGTTTATTTTGTAAATATAGAATTTAATTTTAAGTTTTTTTAGTTAACCTAGAGTAATATTGTAAGTAAAATAAGTAATACAAACAAAACAAAAAGCACAGATGCTTTCCTCACAACACGTTCCCCATTAAAACAAACAACATTATGTGCGACTCAAGCACATACAAGCAACTCACCGTACACCACAACATCCACCGTTGCTTTCGCTTCGGAGCAATCCTTGCAAGCGTCGCACTCCGAGTCCCACTCTTCAACGGGCCGCACTCCCAACACCACCTTCTTCTTCATCCACTCCTCCCCCCGCTCGAACTCGTAGATGTCCTCGTTGTTTCGAACGAGCTCCGCAGCGCTCAACCGGAACAACCCGCTGTCGTGAGAGCTCTTCCCGCACTTTTCAGCTTTCTTGCCGTTGTGATGAGGGCAGACCGGTTGACCTGTAATAAGCGAACGTGAAAGGTTTTTTATAAATTACGTTTGTTATCGTTTAGGTTAGCATTTTTCAAAAACTGCAATACTAGGAGTTTGGTAAATTGTAGTAAGTCTGAGGACAATAACTGGTAAAGGGGTAAATATCTGGGGGGGAGGTAATTTTGAAATGTTGGATGGTTATAGTTTTTTATTTATTTTAAGTTCGTTATTTTATAGCTTGCTTTTTTTTTGCATGGACCGTGAGATTATACAAAAATAAGTAATAAGTAATTAGAATAAGTGCTTAGGGTTATATATTTTTACTTATGTTTTTTCTTATATTACACCTTTAAGACAAAACTACTGTTGCCATTTTATTATCATTAGATTTGTAAAAGTTTAAAAATACCTTTTTTTATGAACATTTTTGGCTATCATGGTGTAATAATTAATTATTAAAGGGGTGATGTTTAATAAATCGGAACGTAAGTTTTTCAAACTTCTGCAAAGGGGACGACTATGAAAATGAGTTTAAGAAAATCTGGTTGAGACCAACTGTTTTACATTTTTTTTAACACTGTCCACGGAATACTGAAAATTTAAGACACACGTTCACTTAAATATAAAAACAAAACTTAATTTACTGAGCCGATTTGTTTTGCTTACTTTTTAAACTAGAAGTTTTAAACTTTCAATAAATTTTTAAAGTTTTTATAAATTACCTAAATAATATAATATTTAAATCAAAAGCTTTAAATCAAACTTATTATACATATTATATGCACTACTAAGTGCAAATACTTAATGAAAAATATTTCCGAATTAAATTAAAATACAATAAATGATTTATAAACTAGAATTCTTTCTGGTTTAAAGATCTCGAACAAAACTATATAGTACCTGATAAAAACTATGTAAACAACATTAAATTTTGATAGGTTTTATTTCTTTACAAACTATCCGCCACGTGGTGCTAGCAAGCGTTTCAGCAAGCAACGAGCTATGAAGCGTAGCAAACCGCTCAAAACGCTCGTTCGTAGTAAAGCTACCAAACCACGTTTTTACTCTCTCCTCTATATGACTGGTGATGATAAGGCAAGATATAAAAGAGAGCAGTTTCAGCTAGCATTGCTGATGATAAAAAGTTCAACATCAACTCGACGAGGCAGTTCAAGTTTGCCATCTCGTTATCATATATTCGACTCATTCATAATACTGATTTGACTCTTTTATAATTTTCAAAACAAATTCACCCGTTATTATAACGCTTTCAAGATTGTTAGTTTTTATTTATAACTTTTAGAAAAAGAACTATATGCAAATTAGTTTGTTTTTATCTTTCTACACTCAAACCACAGTTGCCACAACAAGCATTAAGTTGTTTGAACACTCCGAAAGTTCACTAAACACGCGAGCAGTTTTTATATCTTTAAATAATTTACGGTTGTGTTATTTGTGGCTGGTAGAATAAAACAGGTTTTTTATTGAGTTCTTCCTCTTCACTGTATAAGATTTTTAACAGTTTAATTTAAAGCGACTAGATTAGCATTTTGATTTGTAAAGTTTTAATCTATGTTTTTTACATTACATAGTAACTTTTAATTTAAATATAAACTTTTGAAATAAATACAATAGTCTTAAAAAAACTTAAAATATATAGATTGATTTAGAAAAGCATTATAATTTGATTGGTTTTGCATTTTTATAGAAGTTTCAAAAAGTAGCTTTGTTAAAACTGTGCATTTTTCAAATTTAATAATATCCGAGTATTCAATTTTTTACACTTAAACTTTATTATAAAATAATTCACAAAATTTACTCTATTTAATTACCTTAACTTATAAACATTTAAAATCATTAAATTCAAACTAAAAACAAACTCACAGTAGTGTTTGTTTACTGTCTGAACCAACTTATATTTTGTTTGCGATCTCAGGTAGGAGAACATGACGGCTACTTCAATCGCGCTTTGTGACGACACAATCAAAACTTGCTTGTCAGGATTCCGTACCCATGCGTTCTTGCTAGCTGTGGAACCTGTGACGTCATAATTGATTTGTTGGTCTGACGTTGTTTTTTAAAGTTTATCAGACGTTTTGATTTGACAAAAAAGATAATCAGCGATTTCGTTTTTTATTTTAAAAGGTTGGTTACTTTTTTATAGAATTAAGTTGATTAAGGTTAAAAACATTTTTTTTGTTGACATTAAAACTGGAAAGGCGTAATTTTTATCTTTTTTCAGTCAAAATTCGGCTTTTAAAGGTTTTAGGAACAAAAAAAGCATGTTTAAATATTATATTTTTAAATTTAATCATCCATTTTATACAGATTAGATAATGTAGACATTTGACAGTTACTTTAAAACATTTTAAACTTTGCTGTCATATGCTTTTATTTTAAATTTAAACAAACATAAGAATTTGATATAAATTCATAATTACTTATCTAAGACGTGATCATATCTATAAATTTAATATTTGATTTCAAACCGGTACTTTAAAAGTTTTCAGAAACGTAGCAGATAATCCTCAGTGTATCAATAAATATATAGTAACAGTATATGATCGTAAAACTGGTAATAAACTAATTAACTATTCTCGTAAAAATAATCTTTATTTAATGACCTTCACTTCCGCTAT
This sequence comes from Thalia democratica, assembly GCF_965202585.1. Lineage (NCBI taxonomy): Eukaryota > Metazoa > Chordata > Thaliacea > Salpida > Salpidae > Thalia > Thalia democratica. The sequence continues at coordinate 59,428 of NW_028139330.1, read as the reverse complement.
ATAAAACAAAATCTAAAGCGAATTAAAAATAAAACTTTAAAACGATTAAAGTATTCAATACAATACAATTGTATTCAACTTTAGTTTGATCGGTAATTTAATGTTTTTTTTTTTAAACAGACAAATCTTCTTTTCAAATGATGTTGTAAGACTTAATATAAAAATAAAACAAATCTTTTTGTTTCCTAAATCTAATGAAAAGTAGAATTTAGTTTTTAGTGTTTTACGAAGTTCTCGTTTTACCTTACTGCCTGACAAAAAGCCAACACATTCAAACGAAAAACGAAGTGCTTTTTACACAAGTTTAAATACATTTAGTTAGCTTTGTTGTACAAGATTATCAAACTTTTGTTTCCTATGATGAGAACAGCGGTTTGTGATTGGACGACTCCGTGTTTGTTTGTCACGTGACACGAATAATTACCAATGTCGCCATCTGACGGATGATATAATTGCAGGAAGCTTGAAGTTGATCCCAATATTCTCCTCAGTCCACCGTCATCAAAACTAAAAATAAAAGTTTATGTTGAAAAAGTTACATTCTCACACTTTAAGGTGTTTATATTGTAGAAGCTCAGCTTGTTACAGAATTTAAACAAAGTCTATGAAACTTATTTTTATCGCGGTTTGAAAACTTTAAACAAAGTTAAACAAGAATCTAGTTTAGAATTTATACCAGAAATTACCGATTTGATTTAGTTAGAATTTGGAAAACTAGTTTGATGTTTTTTGTGAATTTTTAGCTTGTTTCAATTGTTAAACTTGAGGTATAGAGGCTTGATTTAAGACGAAATTTAAATAATTTAAGCTCTGTACATAAAAAGAATATTTTTTATTATATGACACTGTAGTTAACAAAGAAATATGATATAACTTTAAAATTTTAAGTTACAACCTAACTTAGAGCATCATAAAAGTCTAAGCTGTTGTGATGCTTAAGACTTTTAACAATTACTTAATGTTTTAACAATATTTAATTAAACAACTTAAACTTGTAGCACTAACACGTTAATTACAATTCAGTCTAGATATTTAGTTTGATAATAGGTATTTAGCAAATAAAATTATATAATTAACACACCCTTTTATTAAATTTATAAACTCTTCTCATGGTTTATATTTCTTCGAAACATTAGCAACATATATATATATATATATATATATATATATGAATACAAACTTTAAAGCTAAAACAAATAAAAAATTTGCATTTATTGTTAATTATTTGTGAGTTTTTTTTTGTTTTACTTTTTAAACTGAAAAATAAGACTAGACTTAAATTAGTCAAAGCATTATTATAATTTTAAAAAGCTTAAAATTGCATAAAATAAAAATATTTTGTTTTCAGTTAAAATCAAAGATGAGTAGCATTTTTTAAGTCGGGGCCCAAATTTCTCAGAAAAATTACTCGCGGGCAGCATTCTTTAGAGAAAAGTTTTTAGGGGTTAGTTAACTTAACCTAAAAGTTATTTCTTTATTAATCGTGCTAAAATATTAAAAGTTACTTCTTTAATCTACAGTTTTATAAATTAAACATATTTAAAGCACAGTTAATTACAAACTATCATACACTTTTAATTTAGTTGTTTTGAAAGTATGAAGTTAGCTGAAACGTACATCGCCGACCTCTGTAAACTGGTTATTTCTCAAAATTTATTTAAAAATGTAAACATCAAACCAACATAAAAGAAAATCGTTGACATTATAATAAGTTAAAGATTTTGTGATTATTTGATACTTGGTAACAAGCAAAGTCGGTATAAGAAACTTAACATTTAAAATACTCCTAAACTATCTATAAAAAAAACATAAGGGAAAAAGAAAACTGCAAAAATTATATAATAACAAGTAGTATTTTTTTTACAATTACAAGACTAATAAAGACGATAAAATACTAAGTACATATATTTATGAACATATAAAATATACGTTACATGTATAAAAAAATAGCAAAAGTGTTTTATATGAAAGTCAGTTTTTATTTAGAACATAAGTCCAGTAAATGATTGAAATATAACTGAGAAATATTTTAGGATATAATATTTTTATGCCCATAGTATTTTTTTAAAACCCTTAAAGTCTGTATGTTAGCTATAATTTTTGCCTCATAAACCATTCTTTAACAATACTTGTTCATACATCAAATAATAAAAAGTTAGTAACAAACTTCGAGAATGAGATAACTTAACCACAACTGAACAACATTCTTTTTGCTAATCCCCGTTAGCTTAGTATCTTTTGTGCGGGTATAAACAATAAAAACTTCCGCAAAGTACTCTATTCTATAGTTTGAAAAAAATATCTTTTTAATTTTAAGAAAATGGTTAAATGAACTTCAAAAAGCTTAGAACAAAGTTAACGCTTCGACAATTTG